>NC_089583.1:32141639-32393943 GCF_019320115.1 Miscanthus floridulus | reverse complement strand
AGCTCGCCTCGGCTGAGCTCTCCGGGGCGGCGCTTCCTCTGGGCTCTCCGGCCGCCCGCGAGAGCGACGACTCCGGCGCGCCGCTGCTCCCGGCGGGTTCGAGCAGCGCGTCGCGGGGCGCGGGGTGGTGCGCGCCGGCTGGGTGCCGCAGGTGCGCGTGCTCGCGCACGGCGCCGTGGCCGCGTTCCTGACGCACTGCGGCTGGGGCTCCACTGTGGAGGGCCTCTTCCGGTTCGGGCGCCCGCTGGTGATGCTGCCGTTCGTGGCCGACCAGGGTCTCATCGCCCGGGAGGTGGCGGCGCGCGGGGCCGGCATCGAGGTGCCCAGGAACGACGACGATGGGTCGTTCCGCGCGGCCGACGTCGCGGTGGCCGTGCGGAGGGTGATGATGGCGAACGAGGAGGGCGAGGCGCTCTCACGCAATGCCACGGAGCTGCAGAAGGTTGTCGGGGACAGGGTGAGGCAGGACCAGTACGTCGATGAGCTGGTGGGCTACTTGCAGCGCTACAAGTGAGATGGCCGTTCGGCGTTAGAGCATGTCCAAGACAAATAGCCGTTCCGTTTGGAGGAAGTATATGCTAGTTTGTCCTGTTTTTCGTTTACACTTTCTAGGATGTATGCAATATATGTAATAATTATACTCAAAAGAAGAAAGAGAGATCTACCATCTGTGTGAGATCATAGGCATGTTTGGTATCTTATTATGAACTGTTTGTGGCGAAAATAAGCTAAAACTAGAAGCCAAACGAGATGCCTTTTTTTTTTATCTTTTTTCTAGCCAAGCTTCTCTCATAGCTCCCTTTCTTTGTACTAAAACAAAAAACTTGATCTCAGACCAACATATGTTGATAGAGTTTTTCCTTTGTTTGTGCAGTTTCTTAGGGAACCACTTCTCCCATAGCTACCTTTACCAAACTGGGACTATGAGAGTGCATTCTAAAGAGCTTATAGACATCTCCCCAACTTATGTCATGGTTTAATCTCTACCCTTTAATCCCAATATAACGAGTGATGGTGAGGTTGGGTATATGCCCTTATTATTATACACAAAAGAAGAAAGTGTGATTTTGAGTCCTAGAAAAGTTGTCTAAACCAGGTAACTTCATTCAACCACATGCAATCAAAATGGGACGTTTGAGATTGTTGCTCAAGCCAGGCAACTTTCTAAGGTGTTATCTAAAACAAGCCCCAAATATCTTAAACCTCAATACCATGCTCTATTTAAAATTAACCTTGAGAGGCTTATTGCTTATTAGCATGTTTTGCTCAATACCATTTTGCTTTGCCGGGAAAAGATGTATTCTTAAGTGAGGATAGCCATCATTTTAGTGATCGGACCTTCATCGCTCAGCAAAATGGTCATTACACACCGAAGAACCCACCCATGTGTCTTGATTGGGGCTGTCAACCAACACTTGGTTGCCCCTAGTATAACCATCGTTTTAGCGATGATATATAGCAACGATTCCAACAAACCCTGTTCAGATTCTATTTGCAAATAAGTTGTCATTCACACGTGCATTGAGCATGTGCATGTCTTTAGTTAGGCCTAATGCATGACCTCATGTTCCTTCGACCAAGGTAAATTCGAGACCGACTGAAATTTCTCCATCTAGGTGTTATTGTCTTAGACTAGTGATGATTAAGTCATAAATTCTAACATGCTTATTTTATAGGTGCTTGAAAATCTCACTTTCTTAGTGAGCTTGCCTAGTTCAGCAAGGACTTTCTTGTCTGGATGGGCGAGCCAAATTAGCTCTCTTGCCCTGGCAAATTGGATTGAGTTCCTCCACAAATTCCCCTATTGGCCCACCCATCTTGTATCTGCACTTGAACCCTAAATTTAATGCCACTAAATTTATTCCCTTTCCTCACTCCCATAGTTGACACCACTACTAGCGATGGCTTGCTCATCACTAGTCGCCATGCCGCCGCTACTCTACAATTGTGATCTATCATGTTATTTATTTGGGGTTATATGCATTTGTTATCTATGATGGATTGGATACAGTGGTGAGAGACTATGTTGAAGTGTGCCTTGGCCTCATTCATGTGTGATGAATGATTGACATAAGATTAAGAGGTTTGAGGTTTTACTGTTTGAGTTCATATTCATATGTGTATTCATATGTGCTCAATTATGCTAATGGCTAATAGGATGTGTTGTATTGTTCTAGATTGGATAATGAATTAAACTATGTGACCTCTCAATTTTAAAGAAGAAGAAACGGTGATCAACTCAACGAAGGGTTTAATTATTGTTTCATATTTTTGAATTTGAGTATTGAAAATGCCGTACTATAAAGGGAATACAAATCTCAAAGACTTAAGTAAGATAAAATTCTCAAAGATCTAACCAAATCATGAGAGAAACATTCATTTGCATGAGCACTTAGGAAAATGGGTTTAGTGCTCTAGTTCGACTTTCTGCAAAGTCCAGAAGTTCTTGCTTAGCTTAGCCCACTTCCAGAAGTTTCTTGATGCTCAAAACATTCATAGGTCCGAAAGTTCTAGAAGACCTAGAAATATCGACTTTGGAGGGGACTATATATAATATAAACTCATACCTCTTCATCCCAAAGTGCTGGCCACTTATTCACTGTGACCTAACTTTAGCCAAAAGAGCTCAAGCACAATCATAGCTCCCTTCCCTCTCAATCCTGTTTGAGACTCTAGCTAGATATGGTAAGAAATTGAGTGAAGGGAAAGAACAGGGGCTACTAGAGAAGCCAAGTGTTGCTATATGGAGGAAATATAGGCCGCTCTGAACCTCAACAAGGATGGAGGTGAAGATCGAGTGAAAGAGAGTTTCTTAGTAATAATCAGGTGATGATTATTTGTGCTGTTCTCATCTATTGGACGGCTCAGAGAGGTTGGGGGGAGGGGGGGGGGGGGGGGGGGGGGGGGGGGGGCGCAAAAACTGCTTAATTTGCTTCAGCAACATGCAAAAGCCACTTGAATCAGGTATCTTATTCAATGTATCCAAGCTTTTTGGGCTGTACGCCATGCACACTTAGACACAGACTAAGCCTTCTGAGCTGCTCAGGTGAAGTAAACCGTCCAAAGGGAGCTGCCCCTCTTGCAAGTGTTACTCCACTTAGGCACAGACTAAGCCTTCTAACCAAGCTTATCCAAAATTCGAAACTAATTCATCTGGACAACACTACCTCAGATCTGGACATCACTGCCGGTTCAAAAACCCACTTCACTGCCGGATTTTGAACCGACAGTGGCATACCGGCAGTGATAGGGGGTTGACATCACTGCCGGTCCTTAAAAACCGACACTAATCTACAAGAAACAGTGTCGGTTCCTAGCTCCACCCGGCAGTGTCTAGTTGAACACACTGCCGGTTTGTAGTGCCAACCGATAGTGACGGTTGCTTCAAGAGTGTCAGTTCTTGGCTCAAGCCAGCAGTGTTGAGCAAGCCTACACTGTCGGTTCATGCATCAAACCAGCAGTGTTCTAGTAAATATCAGTCGGTTCATGGATCAAACCGGCAGTGTTCTCGTAACTATCAGTGTCGGTTCATGGTTCAAGCCGGCAGTGTTGAGCAAGCCAACACGTCGGTTCATGGTTCAAACCGGCAGTGTTGTAGTAATATCAGTGTTGGTTCATGGATCAAACCGGTAGTGTTCTCGTAACTATCAGTGTCGGTTCATGGTTCAAGGCGGCAGTGTTGAGCAAGCCAACACTGTCGGTTTCCTTCTAACTGTCAGTGATTGTTATGACAACACTGCTGGTTTGTTGCTAAATGGCGGTGATGGCCCGTTCGTATTTTATTGTTTTATAATTTATTTTAATTTATATTTTTTTGTGGAATCAGGTTTCGCTTTATATACGTTACGTAGACGACAGGTCCATCAATATTAAACATTACAAATGTTACAATTACAATTCAAATGTTCTCATCCACATCTCGATCCATCTTTTGAAGTTCTGCTTCAAATTCTGGCATCTTTTTGGCGTAGCCACGAGAGCCGATATGATGAGGATTCGTTGGTTTCTGCGAATTCTCCTTATTCTTGCTGCTCAGTTCTAAGTACTCCTCAGATAGCCTATATTCCTTGAAAGCTTGCTAGAAGTCCTTCTGCTTACTAAACTGTCCACCATCGAAATCTGGCTCTTTATTTTGGAGGACAAAATTCTTGTACAATGTCCCCTTGAAATTCTTGAAGCATGTTCCCATGATTTCTTTTGCTTTTTTCTTGACTAACTCCCTGTCATACTTGGCTAGGAAAGTGAAATACTTTGGGATCTTGACATCCCATATGTAATCCTTCTCGCTTTCAGGAACCCTCCACTGGTCATCATCTTTCCTAATCCACTTCCTATACTTAATCGGGATGAAGTCCCTAACAAGTAACCCGAGGATAGTCTTGTATTTGGTCAAAGCTATAGGCGGTGATAGTGGATCCCTGAATTCATCGAACTCAGTAATGTGCTAGTGTGCATTCCTACCAACAGGAATCTTTGACACACCTCGCTTGGATCTAGCCTTCCTGCTACCCGAACCCTCTGGCTCCTCGTCTAGCGGAGGCTCCTGCTAGAGACACCAAGTAAGCTATGACCCTCTCAATTGATTAGCGTGTGTGGCTACATAGTGACATGATACCAAAGTTACCTGGCCATCTTGGTCATTTTGACCCAGATCGAGCAGGTCGGATGGGGTCCATGGCTGCTCGTTCTCACCGACCTGATTAACACCACCACCATTTGTCAGATCATGCGGCTCTCCCATCCCAGCGATATCAGCCGCTTCTTGTTGCCGATCAGTTCTTCGGTGACGGGGTAACAGGCGACGATGAGTCATGGCTGCGACACGATTGTGGTTAGTTTTGGCCGCGGGCAACTACTAATAGCATATGTTCATATATATATATATATAATATGTTTAATGCAAAGTCTAATAATAAGTCCACATACAACAAAGTCAAATAATAGCATATGTTCACCTAGAACAAATTCATTGTTTGATTGACCACATACAACAAAGTCCACCTACTGTTCTATGAAACTAAGCCTACGTCAACTTCTAAATAAGAAAAGCGATGACCATAGCCATAAATAAAAGCATGACATCTTTCCAAGACCAAGGAGCAATTCTCCTAATCTTCACATCTCCGGCGGGTGGCTTCTCTTCGATCTCCAGTGCCAGCGGATGGCCATGGTTTGCATTCATTGGACCATAGTAGGCCGGTTGCCCATGGTTTGCAAGGTAGGCTAGATGACTATAGTAGGCCCTCGAAGCTTCAGCTTCTGTGTTGTATTTTTTGTGCAAATTACTAGGGTAGCATTGACTTAAGCATAGCAATCTTCCCAGGTTCGATAAATCCTAGGCATGTGACCAACATGCACTACATACCTTGTCATGGTTGCCTATACATTTAAGTAAATTAGGCTTGTGGTAAGTGGTAGTGGTAACTCACTGAACAAGAGTTATTATTAAAGTTATATGGCCAAACTAAATCTATTTAATATTCTTCATCCTTGACATTCCATCAAAATCAATTGACACTCTACCTATAGCGATTATACCTATACACATTTGACAAGAATCCATCATTGCTTAAGCAAGAGCAGAAATTCTTATCTAACTCTTACACAAACAGAACACTCCCTACCATCACAAATAAGACGTCCACGGTCATTAATGTGTACCTTTGACTGCTAGTTTCCATTGCTTGCAATAATTACAAAGTACAGAGATATCATAATATTATGCAACTACTATTCGAGACAGATATGCTTATATCATTGTCACATATTCAATCTAACTATGTCAAGAGGTGTTGATGATCAATGTTTAAATACTTAGACTGCACACAACGCAAAAGGCCACTTAGCTATGACTCGAGGGAATAACTTGTTGCGACAACATGCAAATAACACCAATGGTTCTTAAACAGTTTAGGGCCATGATTACTAGGTCCTCAATAAATTAGTAGGTAGCATAATCTCTTCAGGGAAAAACTAACTAGTTTATGTAACAATATGTACATACAAGGATAGCTAAACCAAGGAGTAACAGCATGTAACTCAATCGAATAGGAATCGACTGCTATTGGGAAGACAACAACTGTGGCGCATTTCATCTAACACTTAGCGGGCAGTGAGCCACGCACTCACCATGGGGGTGGGAAAGCAGCTATCCGCGCGCGCTCATAAAGGCCTCGGCGGTGCTCTGGCATCGGGTGGTGGATTGCGTGGGGAGTGCTCTGGCGTGGGGTGGTGCACGGGTGTCGGCGTCGAAGAAGAGGAGCGCAAGGCTAGGAACGGCGGCGCAGGGGGCGGTGGACGGTTGCTCCGGCGTGGGATGGTGCACGGGCCTCGATGTCGAAGAAGAGGAGCGCGGGGCTAGGAACGGTGGCACGAGGGGCGGTGGACGGGTGCTCCGGCGTGGGGCGGTGCACGGGCGTCGACGTCGAAGAAGTGGAGCACGGGGAAATGTTAGCGCGGGGTTGAAATTTGGATAATCTCAACCCGTGGTAGTCTTTTATACCAGACCTCATCACTGCCGGTTCTAATTAGAAACTGACAGTGATGGGGGTACATCACTGCTGGTTGTAAGTAGGAACCGACAGTGATGGTGGTACATCACTGCCAGGTCATTCTTTAAACCGGCAGTGATTTTCGTGTAGCAGTTACAACATAAGTAACTTATCTTTTCTAGTTCTTTTGAATATCTCCTACTGGCTCAACGGTTAAGACCCCGCAACTTAGCCCCCGATACCCGTGTTTGAATCCTGAGCGGCCTAATTTTTTTGGTTTAATTTTATAATTTATTAAGCGGTCTAAAGGTCAAAAAGATAAAATAAATGTGTTGCATCCCTGAATCGAACCGAAGCCTACAAGTTCCAGAGCAGCGGACAAACCATTGAGCTATCACCTGATTTTAGAAAGTTTGAAGGAATTTATTCCTTTGAGTGATTATCTATCCCTGCTTTGCACGTAGGCCCTTCAACTCCCCAGCCACGCTGGTCGCGCGGTTCCCATGAAGAGCTGCTGTTTTAATTAGCTGGTCCTTGGACTGGTCGCGGCCCTTCAGTTCCCCACGAAGAGACGCCATGTTTACCTAGGAGTCCATCGGCTACTCGCGCCAGTTCCCAACGTAGGCGCGCTCCGTCTTCCGAGGGGTGCGAGTTATTGCACCGTGATCAGTTCCACCCATAGACACGCCTATATAAGCCAGGCCCCCATGCACACAGTCGGCCGCCATTGCACCACCGCGTGTCAAGAAAGCAAAGCACCCTTCCCACGCACACCTCACCTCGGCCCTCGACCCGCCGCCACAAAGCCTCGCCGCTTGAAGACAACATGGGTGATGTTGAACCTGTTGTCACGTCGCCCCTCGATGCCTCCACCAATGTCGTCATCATCGTTCGAATCAGACCTCAAGGTGAACCTCGAGGATGATCTAGACCGTGAGACTGCATCGAAGGAGGAACCGGAACCTCTTACGGTGGAGGAGGTCGTCTTCAACTCGTTGGAGATGGCTCAGAAGGAGGAGGAGGACCGGCACCTCCGCACCATCACATAGAAGGAGACCGACGACTGCATCCTGAAGCGCGTCATCGAGATCTCCAAGGAGGAGGAGCGCCACCGCAAGGAGGAGGAGGAGCGCCGCGCTAGGAGGAGGAGACCGAGTGGCGTCTCACGATTGATGCAGAACGGCGCCGGCGCAGGGCTATAGCGGCTACAGCATAAGTAACTTATCTCTTCCACTTCTTTAGAATACCTCCTACTAGCTCAACGGTTATGACCCCGCAACTTAGCCCCCTGATATCCGTGTTCGAATCTTAGGTGGCCCAATTTTTTTGGTTTAATTTTATAATTTATTAAGCGGTCTAAAGGTCAAAAAGATAAAATAAATAAACCTTGGCACATATCCTATACTAGCGCAGCGGTTAAGTGTCTGAACTCTGTAGCCCGACACCCGAGCTCAAATCCGAGGGCTGGCACAATTATTTTTTAATTTTTTATATATCACTGCCGGTTCTCAAAATAAACCGATAGTGATAATAAGCATCACTATCGGTTTTTTCTCATCACTGCCGGCTTTTTTAAAACTAACAGTGATGTTTATATATATTAAAAAAATTCTTTTATATACTGAATAAATAGAAGCATATGTATTCCTATGTCGGAATGGCTTGAAATTTTTTTGGCAAGCTTGTACACCCAAATTAAGATCCCACATAGAATCTTAGGTTTTTCTAATCATTTTTTTATTAATTATATTTTTCTGTGTGCCGAATGAGACAAAAGAGGGTGAATTTTATCTTGGACCCAATAGATTTTTTCATCCACCTCCACAAAATTCTTATCCCTAGGGCACATTAGATCCTATGTAAAAGTTTGGCACTAATCTGGATCTTTTCGTGGGTAGACTCAGTTCAACCTATAATTAAACGGTCTCGTTGCACAGAAATTCAATTAAACCTCAGAAAGTAGCAAACCATCTTCGGAAAATCCAAAACTTGGTGTTTCCTTCACACGTGGCAGGTGCAAGCCTAAGAACAAGTTTGAGACCAATACAACACAGGAATGCATATGAACCACAAAAACATTGATAACCTATGTGTATAGTCATGGTTCGATGAAAGGGCACATGTACCTCTGTGAAGCATGTATACTCCGCCTATGTCGAAATGGCTTCAAATTTTTTTGGCAAGCTTGTACACCCAAATTAAGATACCACATAGGATATTAGGTTTTTTCTAATCATTTTTTTATTAATTATATTTTTCTCTATGCCAAATGAGACAAAAGAGGGTGAATTTCATCTTGGACCCAATAGATTTTTTCATCCACCTCTACAAAATTATTATCCCTAGGACACATTAGAGCCTATGTAAAAGTTTGGCACTATTCTGGATCTTTTTGTGGGTAGACTCAGTTCAACCTATAATTAAACGGTCTCGTCGCGCAGAAATTCAATTAAACCTCAGAAAGTAGCAAACCATCTCCGAAAAATCCCAAACTTGGTGTTTCCTTCACACGTGGCACGTGCAAGCCTAAGAAAAAGTTTGAGACCAATACAACACCGGAATGCATATGAACCACAGAAACCTTGATAACCTATGTGTATAGTCATGGTTCGCACTACTACACAAACGAATATGCGCAGCGTTGCACTTTTGCACTCTATGGCAGGCACCTATTTTTGCCCGCTGCGGTAAATCCCATGATTTACCGCGGTGGGCATTTTTTATTTACCACAGCAGGCACTTTTGCCCGCCATGGTAAATCGATTTACCATGGCGGGCATCTTAATATGTCCGTCACGGTAAATACCCTATTTACCGTGGTGGACATCGTAAGGTGTCCGCCATGGTAAATCGATTTACCGTGGCAGATATATTAAGATGCCCACCACGGTAAATACCCTATTTACCGTGGCGGACATCATAAGGTGTCCGCCACGGTAAATCAATTTACCGTGGTGGACAATGTTAAAAGCCCGCCACGGAAAAGGCCTAGGCCCATCAGGCCCAAGCTGGCCCGATATTCGTCTACACGTATATATAGGTATACTTAGGCGCAGTCGGCCTCTCTTCCTCCCCACGCGCTCTAGGTTAGGCCACCCCGACGGCGGCGGTAGAGGCCCCGATGGCGCCCCTTCCTCTCCCTCCTTCGGCCGGCGGTGGAGGCCCCGACGGCGCCCCTTCCTCTCCCTCCTCCGGCCAGCGTGGAGGCCCCGACGCCGTCATGGAGGCCCCGGCGGCGGCGGCGGATCTGGCGCAAGGTGTGGAGCCCTCTTTCTTCTCTCTTAGATCAATGGTGGATCTTGTCCCTCTCACACTCGCACCCTTGCAGATCCCCGACGACGGTGGCGAGCAGCGACGACGGGTGCTCCTCCGCGCACGGTGGCGAGCAGCGGCGTGGCCCGTCCGGCGCAGATCCACAGCAGGGCGGCGCCAACCTACCGCGATGGCACGGATCCACGGAGGGGCGGCCCCAACCCGCCGCGATGGCACGGATCCATGGAGGGGCGTCGTCTCCCTCCCACCCAATCGACGGTGGCGCAGATCCGGTGGGCGTGGCGCCCACCTCGGCCCTTCCTCTCCCTCTAGCGGTGCGGCGGGTTGGAGCTACGGCGGATCCAATCGACGGCGGTGGATCGACGGTGGCGGTGGGATCAAGGTTTAGTGCGGCCTAAATCCAAGCCCGTGTGGGCTTTTTTTCTTTCTTTTTTTGTTTTTCCTGAACGATTAACCGCGGTGGGCAAAGCTGTCCGCCGTGGGAAACCACGATTTACCGTGGCCATTCGGCGGTGGCAGACCGGTTTGCCCGCCGCGGGAAACCCAAAATGCCCGACACGGATAAATATTCTGTAGTAGTGTCGATGAAAGGGCACATGTACCTCTATGAAGCATGTATACTCCGCCTATGTTGAAATGGCTTGAAATTTTTTTGGCAAGCTTGTACACCCAAATTAAGATCCCACACATGATCTTAGGTTTTTCTAATCATTTTTTTTATTAATTATATTTTTCTGTGTGCCGAATGAGACAAAAGAGGGTGAATTTCATCTTAGACCCAATAGATTTTTTTATCCACCTCCACAAAATTCTTATCCCTAGGGCACATTTGAGCCTGTGTAAAAGTTTGGCACTATTCCAGATCTTTTTGTGGGTAGACTCAGTTCAACCTATAATTAAATGGTCACGTCATGAGGAAATTCAATTAAACCTCGGAAAGTAGCAAACCATCTCCGGAAAATCCCAAACTTGGTGTTTCCTTCACACATGGCACGTGCAAGCCTGAGAATAATTTTGAGACCAATAAGACACCGGAATGTATATTTATAATTGCCCAACAAATGTTACATGAATTACATGCATGACAATAATTAAACACACAAAGCCGTACATATTAAAATTAGAACCCAATTAAACTACGACCTTGAAAACTTAGCTAAATAAATATTAATTACTATCGGAATTACTGCCAGGATCGATCGGGCCACGCACACTAACATGCCTCTGTAGCCATATATGGTAATTGATGTCACGGATTATGTATCCACTTGTATCGATAAAGTCCAATGCCCGTATGAGTGCACTCTCTTGTGCCTCACAATACCGAAAGAATGGTCGGCCATAGATGTAACCTACTGAACGACCACTACCCATGTTAGTAATCCTTATGCAGTACAAGCATCCTTCTATAGTGAGCTGGCCGAGGTTTCCATTATAGAAGTCCCAATCGTACCCGAGTTGCTCCGTAGCTTGGTCTAGAACGGCCCACAAGCCACATGTAGCATAGGTAAGGTCCTGTAGCGCAATCTACATGTGGAGAAAAAAAATTAGAGAATGTTATTACAATAATAAACAACAAATAACCATGACTCAGGTATAAGTGACCATTTTACCACATCCGCATGGTTGTAGCTTGCAAACCATTCGCTTGCTTACGGGATGGGGATATCACCTGCATTCAAAGCAAGTGCCTTGAAGTGCGAGAAATCAGGCACATCATAGCAAATACGTCGAATTGCCTCTAAACAGATGCGCACGACATTTAATTGGGCGCTTGTCATGTCCGGACTCTGTATTCCCGTCCTGTGGATATGGTTCCGATGATTTGAACCCCTCACAGGGATGAAAAAAACTGAGTTCACACGTCCATAGCTGACCACTTGCATTAGATGTCGTGTTCTCGATAATGTCTAAGATAAAGAACCAGCTAAGTGCTATTCGCAGCCAATCTATTGGGGATATAGTCTGCGACATATATGCATGCAACAATAATATTAAACTAATTACACTTATTTGTTAGCATCAAAAAACAAAAGATGTTGGAAAATATTTCATACAATAGTTGGAACAGGAAACCGTGGAATGGCCACATTAGGAGCGAATGGCTCATCGCCAGGGTGAAAACCTGGTTCTTATGGTGGGGGAGGTCCGTTGTTCATACCACCTGATCGATAAAATGCAAAAAAATATGAACATAAAATATATGCATAAAAAAATCTTCCAAGTAAAATGTGGCAACATAATTAAATATAGATCGAATGCAAGGAATAAGAATATATATAAATGTAGAATGCAAAGAAACATGAATATAAATTTAGATCAAATGAATATATATAGATAGAATATTGGAGAAGACAACATATCAATACCATTGAAAAATGCAGGAGCCATGACCAAATCACGTAAAGAGAGAGTGGATGTCTTGAGAAGTGAGAGTGAAACATGAGAAATGAGACTGAGAGAGTTCATGGGTGGGTGGGATTGATGTATGTGGCCGGCAGTTTGTTTTATATAGGGGGGCATGGACATCACTGCCGGTTTTTGCATAGAACCAACAGTGAAGGTGGCTATCACTGCCGGTTTCTAAATAGAATCGACAGTGAAGGTGCATATATGTAAATGATATATTTATTTAGATACTACAGTGGGAAAGTTTTAACAAGAATGATATATTTATTTAGATAGTAATGAAATACATTAAAAACTTACAAAAAATTAGAAGTAAGTTACATATACGATAACAAAGACCTTACACTAAAATTCCATATACGATAATAAAGACCTATTTGCGTATAGGTCAATGTTACCGTCAATGTGTATCAACACATTATAATTTAACCACCTCAGTAGCATTCTTCTTGCACCAACTAGGGTTCAAACAACAGCACCGAGGTGGTCTACGAGCTATACCGGTTGGAGATGATAAGGTGGCATCAATGAATCCATGTCTCTGCTGTACATGGTCTTTTTCTCGGTACAGTCCAGAGCACATCGGATTCAGCTCGGCACCATAGCGGATGGCTCTGTGAACCTCGTGGCATCTCCAATCTTCGGTGTTGCTCTATCTTCAGTAGCATTCTTCTAGTACCTCATGTGTGCACCATTTTGGTGGACTACGATGCATAACGATATCTGTGGTTTGTTGTGAGAGGAAAACATTATATCATGGCTGATAAAGCCTGGTTGAAACCAACATGCATGGAGATGCTAGCTCCTGGCCGATGGCCATTTTATAAGGGCTAGCAGTCGTGGTATATTTTTATTTCTACACTAAAGTTATCAGGGTAGGTGGGAGCAGTGTTCCAACTGTTGTGGTCATGGGAGCACTGTTGGCATGTGAGGAGCATCTACACACCACTGTCGGTTTTAGTTTAAAAAACGACAGTGAATTGGTCCTTCTATGTCGGTTTGAGCAACCGATTGTGATAGAAGCTATCACTGTCGGTTTTAAAACCAAAACCGGTAACGAAGGGCCCTGCCGCCATCTTTTAGTAAAAAATATAAAAAAATACTGTTGGTTTGGAGCCTATCATCGTAGCCTTTTTGTAAAAAAATATAAAAAAGTTTGGCCCGCCTGAGATTCGAGCGCGGGTCGTGGGGTCGAGAGTGCGCGGCCTTAACCGCTGAGTTAGGATAGGGAGTTCAGTTAGAATGGTTTTATTTTTTTTCTTTTATCCCATCATAATGCACTACTAAATAATAAATGCAAAATCAAAAAAAGTTTGGCCCACCTGAGATTCGAGCGCGGGTCTCAGAGTACAGAGTGCGCGGCCTTAACCGCTGAGCTAGGATAGGGAGTTCACTTAGTTTGCTTTTCTTTCTTTATTTATTAATAGAAATAATGTAATTTGTTTATATTCTAAAATAACACAAAAAATTGTGTCTTGATTATTTAATTCTATGATAATTAATTAATGGTCTATAATTATCAAATAATAGTGTTTATGAACATCATCTTAATATTTAATTATATAGTCAATAATTAAATTGTAGAGATGCGCACAAAATATAAATTAAATATTCAATACGAATTACTGATACAACATCTACATAATGATTACATAGTTAACAATATCTAACTATCTTTAGGTGCATCAACAATGAGGGCCTCATTGTGATCAATTCGTACGTAAGCAGGTTCGTCACCCTTTTGAAGGATAGGTAGGGGTACGTTCGCCCCGAATAGAGGCATTTCCTAATAGCCCCTGTAGTCTTCTTCGTCTATCACTCCATCGACACCGACAATTTTCTTTTTCCCTTCTAGGACTACTTTTAGCCTTCCTTTTGTCTGGTTGTCCCTTGCATAGAAGACTTGCATAACATCTCTTGCAAGGACGAAGGGGTCATCTCTGTATGCGGTCTTAGTGAGATCAACGGTAGTGAACCCTTCGCTGTCAGTGTTGATTTCCTTGAGCCGGACCCACTGGTAGCGAAAAAGAGCTGCCTTCAACGGACCGTAGGCTAGCTCCCATATCTCCTCTATGAAACCATAGTATGTCGTCTGCACGTTGCTGTTTTTGTCGTGAGCATCAAAATGAACACCACAATTTTAGTATGTGCTCTTTTCATCTTGCTTTTTTGTGGAAAATATTAATCCATTGATCTCATACCCTTGGTACTTAAGATATATACTCGAAGGTCCCTTGGCTAAGGCATCCAATTGATTACTTAACTTTATTCCAAGCAAGCGACGTCGCAACCAGCTGACAAATTCCTCCTGATGTTTTTTATCCAACCAAGCCTGTGACTTGCTCAGATATGGAGTTTGCAGCGATTCCCTGTGCTTGTCAATGTATGGCATCACACCCTCGGCTTGCTAGAGAACAGCAAACTGTGCCTGTCTGAAAGAAACAAGGTCATCTGCTATAACAGATTTCTCCCCGATCGTTCCTTTGCCACGTAGTCTTCCCTCGTGACGAGATTCTAGAACTCCGACCCTTTTGATGTCCAGATAATATGTGCAGAACTCAATGGCCTCCTCTGTTGACCATCGTTCAACCATGCCCCTTCTGGCCTGAATCTGTTCCTAACATACCTCCTGAAAACTTTCATCAATCTTTCAAAAGGGAATATCTGATGCAGGTACATTGGGCCAAGGGCTCTAATTTGGTTAACAAGATGAATGAGCAGATGCAATAAGATATCAAAGTAAGTCGGTGAGAAATGCATCTCAAGCCTAACGAGAGTTTCTGCTATGTCCCGCTGCAGTTGCTCTAGCGTGGACACATCAATGACCTTTTTTGAGATCTCGTTGAAGAACGAGCAAAGCTTTATGATTGGGGTGTGGACCTTTAGCGGGAGGATACCACGCAGGGCAACACGGAGCAGCTGAGTCATAATGACATGACAGTCATGGGCCTTCATAGGGCCATAGTTGAACTTGAGTTCTCTCATGTTCACTAGCCTCTTTGGGTTCGCACAGTAGCTCACCGGGACTTTGAGTTCATTGAAGAAAGAAATAAGCGCACGCTTTTCTTCCATCTTCAATGTCCATGACGCAACCGAAAGTTCGAACTGGCCATTCTCTAGCTCCATGGGATGCATCTCCTTCCTGATTCCCAAGTGTTGTATGTCCAGGCGTGTGGCTAGTGAATCCTTCGATGTCCCCCAGTGTCCATCAAGGTGTTAAGAGTGTTAGCGCACACGTTTTTAGTGATGTGCTTGGGATCAAGACAGTGGCGTACACTAAAAAATGGCCAGTAAGGTAGTTTCCAGAAAACTGATTTTTTCTTCCAAACGCTCCCATCAGGCGCTGCTACTGCATTGTCCCCCTTCCCAAGGACAACCTCTAGTTTGTTGAGTTCTCGAAGTATCGCAGGCCTGTCTCGATATTTTAGAGCTAATCGTTTCTCAATAGTATCGTTGAAATCTTTTCTATTCCTACGGTAAAGGTGATCCTTAGGTAGGAACCTACGGTGTCCTATATAAACTATCTTTGAGTTATTTGATAGATTTACCGTATCGGTGTCGTCCAAGCACTCGACACATCCAGTATAGCCTTTTGTCTTCTCTCCGGACAACGAACCTCGACCTGGCAGGTCGATGATTGTAGCGATAAGTACTCCCTTGATCGTGACATGTTCCTTTTTGCACTCGTCCCAAACATCCGGCACACCCTTTTCAAACATCTCCACTAGTTCATCGATCACTGGTTCCAGAAACACATCGATGTCATTCCCAGGTTGTCTTGGCCCTTGGATCAGTTGTGGCATCTAGATGTACGACCGCTTCATACAGACCCAAGGTGGAAGGTTGTATATAAAGAGCATCACTAGCCAGGTGCTATGATTGCTTCTAACCTAGTCGAAAGGATTCATCCCATCTGTGCTCAAAGCAAACCAAATATGCCTTACCTCTCCACCAATATCCTTAAAGAACATAGTATTGACAGTCCTCCAGTCATGCCCATCGGCAAGGTGCCTCATCATTGTATCTTTCTTACGCTCTTCGCCATGCTAGCGCAACAGCTTGGCTGACTTTGCACATGCAAACAGCCTATGCACCCGGGGAGCTATAGGTAAATACCAAACGACCTTTACGGAACCTCCTCTAGTCTTGGTACCCTCATCTGACGGCCCTTCCTTGTATCGTGGAGCTTCACACTTGGGGCACTTGTCCAAGTCTTTGTATTTTTCTCCACGATACAATATGCAATCATTAGAACACGCGTGGATTTTTTCAACCTTGAGGCCGATGGAGTAGATCATTTGCTTGGCCAAGTATGTCTTTTTTAGCAACTCATTTTTTTCTGGGAGCATTTTCCTTATTATACCTAACAACTAATTGAAGCCTTTATCACTTGTTTGTTGATTTAAACTCTAACAGCATGATGTTGGCTTTCAGTTTGCTCATTGGACAATTCCTATATAATGGTGTTTTGCCATCTTGTCTTATTTTCTCTACCATTCTCAGCTGTCTTTCACTAAGACATCCGGTCTCTACATTACATAGCAGCTGAGAAATGCCATCGTTATCCTCGGTGTCGTCAGCTAGCGTGTTCCTAAACACATTATTAACTATGGCCATAGGTTCCGTGTTGACACCGGGTTCCTCGTCAGCATCGTGGATGGCTACGTCAGGCATGTCCACATCATCATCGTTTTCCTGCAGAATATTCACACCAACATCGCCATGCATAGTCCATATCGTATAGTTTGGCATGAACCCCCTAGTAATCAAGTGCGATCGTATAGACTCAATTTGACGAAAGTTCCTATGATTCTTGCAATCTTTGCATGGGCAGAAGACAGGGTTCCCATTCACAGCATGGGCTTTGGCATCGGTGATAAACTAGCTGACGCCATGCATGTACCGCTTGTCCATTCGGGACAGATGCATCCACTCTCGATCCATCTCTGCACAAAAAAATACTGAGACAGTAATTACAAAGAATTAATAAGAAATCGAGCTTCAAAAACAACAATTGTAGCTCGAAAGTACCATTTTTGGAAAACATTATTGTACACTAATTATTGAAAATTTGAAATTGGTAGCCCCGGCCCTGTAAATTAAAAATCATAGTAAAAACAATTATTGCACAATATTGAAAAACAACTATTCTACTCTATTTCTAAGAACTAATTATAACATCACATACTAACAATGATGATCTTGACCACCATAGAATAATTAGCTAGGAATTTAAATGTGTTCATAGACACCAACCTTTTGGATGATGGATTCACCATAATTTGAGCCTTGCACAAATGTACAATTAGAAAAGTGCTCTCTAGAATGGAGAAAGAACTAGAATGAGAATCAAACAATGTAGCCATCAAAACGAAGCTAATTAAGCAACAAAATCAAATGAGTGAATGTTTGTTACTAACCTTAAAGCAAAAAGATCAAGCCATTCTTCAAAATCCAAGCACTAGCTTCATGGTGAAGAGCAGCCACAGCAATGGAGGGAAGGGTCCAAACGCATGCATCTGTTCTCGGGATGGAAGAGAGGAGGAAGGAGAGGACGGCTGCAGCTTTTTTGTGTTGTAGGCTTATCACCGTCGGTTCTTGGCTAGAACCGACAGTGATAGAGCACAATCACTTTCGGCTCTTGGCTTAAACCGGCAGTGATGAGTGGCCGCCAAAACACTGCCGGTTCAAGCCATAAACCGGCAGTGATGTGGTCCTTCACTGCCGGTTTTAGCCCAACCCTAATCATTTTTTTATTTTCAAGCTCATAACCGGCAGTGAAGGTACATCACTGCTGGTTCTCACAAATCCGGCAGTGATGATGCCGGCAGTGATGTGTAAATCTAGCGTAGGGCAAGTTCATGGAATTCTCCCCATGGCTTATATTGGACAAAACAACCAATGTAATTAATCCATCGCCATTTCCTTTTTCAGCTAAACCTGCCATGGACAAGCAGTCATCCAGCTAGTATAAATACGTATTCCAGGCTTCCCATGGACCTTACCAATGCATGCATTGCAGATTAGCTAACCACCACACACAGACAGATGAACCACAAGTGCAAATAAGTCAAGTTTTAACAACATACAATGGAGGTAGTCTCATCGTCAAAGCTAGCGTGGTTCGCGCTCGCCTTCACCGTGGTGGCCGCAGCCGCTGCCGGCCGTGTCTCGGCCCAGAACACGGCGCAGGACTTCGTGAACCTGCACAACTCGCCGCGCGCGGACGTGGGCGTCGGGAGCGTGACCTGGAACACCACGGTGGCGGCGTATGCGCAGAGCTACGCGAACCAGCGCGCGGGCGACTGCCGGCTGGTGCACTCCGGCGGCCCCTACGGGGAGAACCTCTTCTGGGGCTCGGCGGGCTACCCCTGGGCGGCGTCGGACGCCGTGGGGTCCTGGGTGGCGGAGAATTGAAGCAGTACTGTCTACAACCACGCCACCAACACCTGCTCCGCGCCGTCCGGCCAGTCGTGCGGCCACTACACGCAGGTGGTGTGGCGCGCCTCCACGGCCATCTGCTGCGCCCGCGTCGTCTGCAGCAACAACGCCGGCGTCTTCATCATCTGCAATTACTACCCACCAGGCAACGTCATTGGACAGAACCCTTACTAGCAAGTAGCAACCTATACGTACGTACTTGTGAGAGCAGCAGGCAGCAGCATCCTACGCGTGTGATGCCATGCATGTCAACATGATGTGTTACTTATGCGCCCCGCATATGCATTTAAAGATTGATCATGTAGCTGTGGATGAAATTTATTATATATCAATAAATCACGTGGACATGTGAGACATATATATATATAATTGCTCACTCTGTCCACATAAGAATACAATTATGGTATCCGTGCCGATCAATTGAGCTCAAGTTTGACCAAGTTTATAGTAAATAGTATTAGCATTTATGTCTCTAAATAAATTTATTACGAAAATACATTCTATAACTAATCTAATTATACTTATTTTGTATAAAAATGTTTGTACTTTTTTATATAAATTTAGTCAAGTCCGGACTGGTTGACTCCTTGAAATCCGAGAATTGCTTTCTTTTGTGGACGGAGGTAGTACCTTTTATATTATTGTTTGTTCTTGATCGTAATTTTGGTTCGGTTACTAGCAAACGTGCAATGCGTTACATCAGAATGTACACCTTATTACATGATTATATAGACGTACAATTTCCGGCTCGAAGATTTATTAAACGATTGTCATCTATTTTAATACATTTGATATCAAATTATGTACCGTCGCTTGACGCATCTTGGAATAAGATTTTGTAGCATCGTTGGGCTCACACTAACTTGTATAAGCATGGGCCATGAGTCCGGGTAATATGAGATAGAAAGGGACATGTGAGCATTGTTAGAATTGAAGTAAAAAAAGATGGAAGAAGAATTCTTTCTCCCTATGATGTTAAATATATACCAGCAAACTTGCTCATGCATTGTAATAGAACGTATGTGGCTTGTTGTGCGGTTACTTTGGACTATATGCACCTTGGAGATCTATTCAACATCAGAGTCATTTGTTCCAATTGAAATCTAACTCCATATCATCGCTAGACACACTTTAGAATTGGACTCCATTGTGTAAGGAAAATGGATCCTTGGCCTATTTACTTTGGATTTTGGTGTTTGATGATCAACACAACCAAATTGGACTAATAAATTTGCAAGTGATTGTTTTATAGTTCAATAGGATGCAAGACGTGACTTGGAAAAAGGCGACGTGATATCCGATGATCAACACCTCAAGTAAGACCTTAGGAGCACAAGAGAAGACCAAGATATCAAGCAAAGTCCAAGCATGAAGATAGGAACCAAGCCGCACGCAAGATCGCGAAACGAGCTCACAGCAGCGACCGGATGCTGGACCGGACGCTGACGAAAAGCGACCGGACGCTCTGATCAGAGGCTCGGCAACAGCAACAGCAACCGGACGCTAGACCGAACGCTAGCGGCAAACCGACCGGACGCAGGACAACAGCGTCCGATCGAGTACAGAGAGGTTTCAGAGCGGCGAACTTGCGACCGAACGCGTCCAGTGGCAAGTGACCGGACGCTGGCAGCGTCCGATCAGCTATTCCCGGCTCCAACGGTCAGGACGACCGGACGCGTCCGATCAAGACGACTCCAGCGTCCAATCAGCTGCAGAAAAGCGGGATTCCGTCCCCAACGGCTACTTTCTTAGCGAGGCTTATAAATACAACCCCCAACCGGCCATTTGAGGTGTGTGGAGCTGAGAAAACATATCAAGGGTGTTGATATACTATTTTAGTGATCTCCACTTGCATAGTGCTTAGTGTTTCATTAGGTGATTAGCGTAAGTACTTTGCGAAGTGCTTAGGTTGATTAGACCACCGCTTATGCGCTTGCTCTAGGTTTTGGCCTAGTGTTTAGTGAGATTTGCATACCTCTTACCACTCGGTGCTTGCGCACCATTGTTGTACATCAGAGGGGCTTGTAGTCTTGCGAGATCACACCAACCGCGTTTGTGGTGTGGTCCCCACCGTGTACCAGAGGGAACAAGGCCCGCGACGTTTTGGCTGGAAGCTTGATAGTAAAGACGGCGGGGAGCATCCGGGACACTACTAGAAATGTGTTCATCAATGACGATTCAGTCGTGACGCTTACAAATTTCATCATAGAACAAGCGCTTTCTATGACGAAATTTCCAGCTTCGTCATAAGTAACAAGTGACGGAGCTTTGGCACGAAGAATAATGACGAAAACAAAAGAATCATCATAAAACAACAAAACTAAATCGTCATAGATCGTTTGGCTCGTGTACCACCTCGAGGACATGGCGCCGTGGTCCCACCAGCAGGTCCCACCTCAAGGACGTGGCGATGTGGTCCCACCATTGGGTCCCAACCTCGAAGACGTGGCGATGCGGTCCCACTAGCGGGTCTCAGCCTAAGGACGTGGCGGTGAACAAGTGGGGCAGCGTGGCCCACATGGTCCAGGTGGACCTGCATCCTTCTGCCTCCCTTTTTTTGCCAAAAAATAGCGCACGCAGGGAGATTCGAACCCGCGACCTGCTGCAAGACATGTTGGTGCGTTACCACTGGAGCACTCGCTGTTTTGTGATAAAGGCATGCATGTTTTTCTATTTGTAAACATATAACATGATAATTGATGATTTCTTTCCTAAAATTTTCTAAAATCATTCTCTATCAATTTATTTTGTTGGTTTTGTCAATATATGCATATGAAAAATTTGAGCAATTTAAATTTTGAATTTCAAAAAAATGCAACTTCAGACAAGATTTTGGTTCCCCAAATGATTTCAACTGAAAAAGTGATAAATACCAAAGTTGACTCATCAAGATCTACAACTTTTGTATTGGTCATTTCTTCATATGACAAAGTGGTAACGATATTGTTCACAAATGTGACACATCTCTCATAAGGTTTTATAAACTATATGAGACATGTGTAAGATTAGTGAATAATGTGTGCTAAGAATTTGTCAAATGAAGAAATGACCAAAATAAAAGTTGTAGATATTCATGAGTTGAACAACTTTGGTATTCATTGCTTTTTATGTTGAAATCAATTTGGGTCTCAAATTTTGGTTCGAACTTGTCGTTTTTCAAAATTTCAAATTTGAAAGGTTCAAATTTTGTCAAATGACAATATGACTAAAATAAAAGTTGTAGATATTAATGAGTTGAACAACTTTGGTATTCATCACTTTTTATGTTGAAATCATTTTGGATCTCAAATTTTGGTTCGAGCTTGTTGTTTTTCAAAATTTCCAATTTGAAAGGTTCAAATTTTGTCAAATAACAAGATGATCAAAATAAAAGTTGTAGATATTAATGAGTTGAATAACTTTGGTATTCATCACTTTTTATGTTGAAATCATTTTGGGTCTCAAATTTTGGTTCGAACTTGTTATTTTTTAAAATTTTAAATTTGAAAGGTTCAAATTTTGTCAAATGACAAGATGACCAAAATAAAAGTTGTAGATCTTGATGATTTGAACAACTTTTGTATTCATCACTTTTGCATATGAAATCATTTAGGGTTTAAAAATTCAGTTTGAACTTGTCAAATTTCAAATTTTAAAATGTGTAAAACATTGTCACATCCAAGTTTGAGCAAACCTAAATGCTGAAGCATGATTTTAGAAATTTTTAGGAAAAAAACTATTACATTTGGAGTTAGTACGAGGGAGAACAACTAGTTACAAAGTTTACCCACAGATTAAAAAGAGAAATCACACTGTTCTAGATGATCCTTACATGATCATAGTAAACAGTGTTATTTCTTTTTTTAATTTGTAGGTCAACTTTGTAACTAGTTTTTCTTCCTCATACTAACTCCAAATCTGATGATTTTTTTCCTAAAATTTTATAAAATCATTCTCTATCAATTTATTTTGTTGGTTTTGTCAATATATACATATAAAAAGTTTGAGCAATTTAAATTTTGAATTTAAAAAAATGCAACTTCAGACAAGATTTTGGTACCCCAAATGATTTCAGCTGAAAAAGTGATAAATATCAAAGTTGAATAACTCATCAAGATCTATAACTTTTGTATTGGTCATTTCTTCATATGACAAAGTGGTAACGACATTGTTCACAAATGTGACACATCTCTCATAAAGTTTTATAAACTATATAAGACATATGTAAGATTAGTGAACAATGTGTGCTAAAAATTTATCAAATGAAGAAATGACCAAAATAAAAGTTATAGATATTCATGAGTTGAACAATTTTGGTATTCATCACTTTTTATGTTGAAATCAATTTGGGTCTCAAATTTTGGTTCGAACTTGTCATTTTTTAAAATTTCAAATTTGAAAGGTTCAAATTTTGTCAAATGACAAATTGACTAAAATAAAAGTTGTAGATATTAATGAGTTGAACAACTTTGGTATTCATCACTGTTTATGTTGATATCAATTTGGGTCTCAAATTTTGGTTCGAACTTGTCATTTTTTAAAATTTCAAATTTGAAAGCTTCAAATTTTGTCAAATGACAAGATGACCAAATTAAAAGTTATAGATCTTGACGAGTTGAACAACTTTTGTATTCATCACTTTTACATCTGAAATCATTTAGGGTTTTAAAATTTGGTTTGAACTTGTCAAATTTTAAATTTCAAATTTTAAAATATGTAAAACATTGTCACATCCAAGTTTGATCAAACTTAAATGCTAAAACATGATTTTAGAAATTTTTAGGAAAAAAAACCATCACATCCAAGTTTTTTACGGATTTTTCATTTGAATTCATTTAATAACCAAAAATTAAAGATGAAAGTTCTCAAAAATTTAAAATAAAAACACCAGATATATTAATAGGCCTAAACCCTAAAATCGGCCCATTACTGTACTTGGCCCATAATTTGCTGGCCATTGATTCATGATCGAACGGCTACCATGCGCCAAGGAAGTATAAAATAGGGTCACCTCGAACCCTAACCCTCATCCTCTCTCATTTCTTCCCGTCACCAGCCGCCGCCGCCGCCCCTTTTCTTCTCTCCCGCTCTTCTTCGGCTGCAGCGCACGGCTAGGGCACTCCTCCAGAAGCAGCGCGCCCCCACGCTCAGATCCTTCAGGAGCTCATGGCCTAGGCCTCCTTACTGGTGGTGGCACTCGTGCAAGCACGACCTCGCGCCCCTCCTCGAGCCTATACAGTAAGGTCGTGCTTGGTGAAGACTTGAGCCTGTACATTGATTGTTCCAGCTCTCTCACACGTCATGTTCAGTTCTATCGTATAGACAGTACCTGTGATCTGTGAGTACACTAGTAGTACATGTGATGACCTGCTAAGGATGCCGTATGATGACCTCTGGCTGAAAATGTACTAATCAATTAGTGCTATCTTATTTTGTAGGAGCCTGAATGCTTGACCAAAGTAGCTTGTAGTATGCACGCTGATTTTCTTTCTTTTTCCACCGGGCCTCTTGTTGAGCTTGCTGGAACAGCATAGTATCATTGTGAATTGAATTTAGCAGTTCTTGTTTCATGAGCATACGCTGATAGCTACTGGCCTGCATTTAGCATTTAATGATTATCTTTGAGAAAATGGACTGGTTTTGGTATATTAATATAATCTTTTGTTTCATGTACATATGCAGACAAAGTTGAAATTGCAAAGAAAACTTAGAAAAAAAAATAGGCTGAACCTTAACTCAAAGTTTATTGGATCTTCATGCTCACTATCGAAATCCTATACATTTCTGGTGGTTTCCCTGTTTGCTGCCTACAGGCTGGACCTTAGCCACTCATTTATTCCTATGATATATTCAGTACTATGCTTTCAGCAGATAACAATTGAGTGCTAATGGTCAACAACTATTGGTTGCTTTAACTTGTATACTCAACAGAAATTAGTCATTATTTGAGAAAAACTAGAAGATGTGTGATGACTGATTATTAGTAATAACATGCTGTTTGAGTTATACTTGTCAACACAGCAGCAAGAGTTTAATACTTAGTGATTAGGATCTATATGGATGATAATGTGAAATTTCATCTTCAGCAATCCTATGCTGATTGTTGAAATGATTGTTTTACTTTCCATTTCTCATTCTTAAGCTTAACTATAGAGGTAAACTGCACGCATCAAATATTAGAAATGTTGTCATATACCTTTCACTATGCTTAGTACATATTCCATTTTCTCATGGGACTCCTTTCAGGTATTCCCCTAGAAGCAGCACAATCGTCAAGTTTCAGTGAGTTACTACTGCGGATAGATGATTTAAGAGAGAAAGTTGTCACTAATAGAAGCATCTGGTATTCCCCTCGATGCCGCTGTACGCGCATTGCGCTCGCCTTGAACCCTAGATCGAGGATGGGGACAAGGCAGGAGGCATGGCTAGCTGCGCAGACTCTAGCCAGGCCAGGGGCGTGGCCGGCACCGCCGCCTCCAGCTAGGGGTGCAGCCAGGCTCGCGCGGCTCACCCGGCTCCTCGAACCAAGGATAAGAAGAGAGGTAAATAGTTTTGGCATATTTCCTATTTAATTGCTTGCACAAAGAGCATTCTTCTTCTTCTTTTTTAATACAGTTGTTTGTTGGTTCCCTATGTGCTACAGAGCCTGATAGTTGGAAGGATGGGTGTCAACAGATTTAGGGCTGTGGGATACAGGATTCCATTCATGATGATGGTCACGCTAAAACTAATATGGTCAGTTCTGAATTGCTAACTGCTAAAACCAAGAAGAAGATGGAGGTATCCTTTAGTGTTTTTTTTCAATAAGGAGAAGGTAGTTACCGCCCTATGGAACTAGGGTGAGTAGTGTTTTGTTATCTGTTCAAGTACCATCTTTAATTTCCGTTATATTTAACAAGTTCAGATTTCTGATAGTTCATCACCTTGTGCAGTGCTGGTACACTTCTACACTTCTGTGAGATGCTTCTATAACATCGACAAGCAAAGTTGGATGGTTTGGTCAGTTGATAGAAACAAAGGCAATTAATTCACTTCTACTACATGGAACAGGAAATAACCTTTCTGGAGAAGCAGTAGCAGGAAAGCATGTATTGTTTTCTTTATTGTTGGCATCTGGCTGTCTGCCATGTATTATAGACAACAAAACATGAGAAAAGCTGTACCAGTCTCATCTCCAAAGGATTCGGCCCAACTTAGTAAGGAACATAGTATCTTTTTTGCTCATATAATTGTGTCATGTTGGCAAACACAATAGTATGTTTTTTGTCAACCTGTTATGCGCTTTTTAATTAGATGTCTTTCCAGGCGTGATCTTAGATACAAAGGCAAAGTTAACTTTGGACATAATGTGGTCCGTAGCAACTAGCAGCTGAAGCTACGGCTGCTGTACAAGGTGAAATCGATGAACTCGGGAAGAGAAGTGAAGAAGCTGAGGAAAAGCTGGCGAGGACACAAAAGGAGATGGAGGAGTAATAGAAGCTGACAGAGATAAACAACAAGGCAATGGAGGAGAACAATGTGTTGCTCAAGCAGTATCTTGGCCATCAACAATGCTTCTTCGACATGAGCGCTGCTCGTAGCTGCTGGTTCATTAAGCAAGGGGTCTGCTGGTGATTTTGTTTATGTAGTAACTTATGTTGCTGGTGGTTGGCAACTTTTTATTATTTCCTGTGATGTTAATGTGAACTGAAGATGAAACTAGTAATTCAAATGTGATGTCTAGTGAGTTATGTGAACCGAGTTTAGAATTGTTGATTAAGTTGTTGGTCATTGGAATACTGGATCTGTTAATTTATGGAAGCTTTTGGTCATTCCAGTATTATTTGCATTCTATAATGAAATCAGCATGTGCACTTGTGATGAATTATCTGACCTTTCTGTGACGATTTGGTAATTGATTCTGTGACGAATTTCTATTTACTTCAGTGACTGAAAATGAGAACCTATCACAGCAAGCCTTGTGGCCCAATAAAAAGTGGACACGTGGACCATCCACATCACTGGCCACAGTCAGCTGCCACGTGGTCGGACACGTCATCTGCAATGTGGACGCGCCACGTGGACAAGACACGTCAGCTGCCAGCGTGGCAGACGTCAGTCTGGCCGCCTAACAGACGGCAAGTCATGACGAAAAAAGGGCTATATCAATGACGAAAATATATCAGTCGTAGAAAGAATACACTTCTATGACGATGGCCATTTCGTCATAGAACAAATGCACATCTATGACTGAAAATAGACTGTTTCATCACGGTAGGTAAAATATGACACGCATTCAATGACGAATACCATATCGTCACAAATTCGTCATAAAATAATATATGTGACGATTTTGGAGTCTTCAGTGACGAAAGAAGAGCATCATTGATGTACACATCCCTAGTAGTGGGAGAGGCTTGCCGGAAGGCACATCGGAGACCCACTTGCAGCATGGGAAAGGCCCGAGGCTATCCACGGAGTTACCTGATTGGGAAGCTTGGCCCTTGCAAGGGGCTCCAACGAGGACTAGGGGGAAGCTTGCGCGCTTCTCAATATCTCGGTAAAAATACCGGAGTCATCGATGAGAGTTTGCATATCTCTACATTAATCTTTAGCTTCCGTATTTACATTGATTGTATTACTCCTTTTGCGGTAGAGATAGCCACACACTAGCAAAACCGTAGTTGCACATTTAGATAGTTTATCTTTTGCATAGGTCTTGCTAGGAGTAGAAAAAGATGCCATAGTTTAGAGTTAGATTTTTAAGTTGCCTAATTCATCCCCCCCCTCTTAGGCGTCACGGTCCCCCTTCAATTGGTATTAGAGCCGGTTGGCTCAATTTGGACCTTTGGCTTAACCGCCGTTGAGCCAACGCTATTTAGAGTGGTTGGGATGGATATCTCTAGGCCTCCACACTTTGACGGCACTAACTTCTCCTATTATAAAGCTAGAATGGCTTGCTACCTTGAGGTGATTGATTTAGGAGTTTGGAGAGTCACTCAGTGATAGGATGAAACCCATTAAGAATCCCGATAAACCCACGAAGAGTGAAGAAAAGGAAATTCATTTCAATGCTAGAGCTAAAAATTGCTTGTTTGAATCATTTAGTATGGATGTGTTTAATCAAGTGTTCACTTTTAATACGGCACATAAAATTTAGTTAAAACTCTAAGAGCTCCATGACGGCACAAGTAATGTCCAGTGAGCAAAAACATTGTCTAGCTAAGCAAAATTATGATTCCTTTACAATGAATGATGATGAGCTTGTTCGTGATATGTATTCTCGTTTGAATCTAATTATCAATGAGCTCCATTCAATATGATTAACAAAGCTAGATGATGTGGACATCGTGAGGAAGATCATCTCCGTGCTACCACAAAAGAAATATGCAAGCATCATCACCATCCTTCACAACATGGAGGACTTGAGCACCATTACCCTGGGCATAGTCATTGGCAAGATAGTGGCATTTAAAATGTCATGTAAGATGGGTCAAGAAAAAGCCTCTTCATCGAGCAAAGGCAAAGCTCTTGCATGTAGCGAGAAAAAGAAGATGAAGGGCAAACAAGTTGAGACAAGCTCAAGCTCAAGCTGCTTAAGTGATGATGAAAAAGAAGATGATGATGATGATGATGAAGATTTAAGTGATGATGATCAATCTTCCTCCTCCACCTCTGACATTGATGAAGAATCAATCAAACTAATCAACAAGGTGGAGAAGATGATCCAAAGGCTCAATGTCAAGGGTGTGCCCATCCAAATCCAAGATCTCATTTTTACCAATTAAAGAAATGAGCAAAGAAAGAGAAGATGCTATGGATGCGGCGAGTTGGGGCACTTTGTAAAGTTTGTCCAAACAAGCCCACACCCAAGACAAAGAAGAAGGCATGCAAGAATCAAGCCCTCACATCAATAAGATCATGGGATGATTCTTTAAGTGAAGAAGAACACTATCATAAGAGGTAAGGGCGCAAGCACTCATCATCAAGCTCTTCTCGTATGTGCCTTATGGCATGAGGATAACATAAGCTCATCCTCTAGTGAGAGTGATAGTGATGATGAAATACCTTCTTATGAAGAAATTGTGCAACAAAATCTTAATTATGCTAAAGTTTGCACTAGTCAACAAAAGAAGCTCGAAAAGTTAAAAGAAAAGCTGGATAGTTCACAAGAAGCATACAAAACTTTGCTTGAACAATATGAGAACTTTGCTAAACTCAATGTTGAACTATCTACTAAAATTGAGCAACTTAAGGCTAGTGCAACAACAAATGCATGCACAGTCAATGATGAGCAACTTGTAAAGAAAAATGAAAGATTAAAAGAAAAGTTAGCTAGCTCACAAGATGCTTATAAAAGTTTGCTTGCTAAAATAGAAACCATGTGCAAACATTATGAGCTAACTAATAAAGTTGTTAATCTTGAAGCCTCTAGTACAATCCCCACCAAGGCATCTAAAAAGAAAAGTTCTATCTTAAACATGTCTAAAAAGAATGCCTCTACTTCTTGCAATGATTTATGTTTAGACTTATCTTTGTGCAACCAAGTTTGCGTTGAGAAAGTTGTTGTAGATACATGCACACAAGAGGTTGCAAAGGAGAATGAGCAACTCAAGCAAGAAGTAGCTCGCCTCACCAAGGATTTGACTCAAGTGAAAGGCAAGGCGAAGCAAGCCCAACTTCATCAAGATAACACCATTAAGGGAGTGAAGAAGCTTGATGAAGGACAAATCGTGGTTTGCTACATGTGCCACAAGGAAGGTCACAAGTCCTATGAGTGCAAGGTGAAGAATAGGGGCGGAGCAAAGAAGAAAGAGAAGAAGCAAATAAGCAAGCTCTCCAACACCTACACCAACAAGGTGGACAAGAAAGGCCTCCACGCCATACTTGTTAAAGAAGAAGAAAAATGACAAGGTGGTGGCCATCAAAGTGAACAAGCAAGCCAACAATGGGGTCAAACACTTTTGGGTGCCAAAGGAAATCATTTCCAACATGAAGAGCACCAAGAAGGTTTGGATCCCAAAAGGGAAGTGAGAAGTCTGATGGACAGCGGGGAATTTGGAGACTTGGCAAAGTATGGATGCATTTCATGGGGTGCATCATGATGGACAAAATCATTGCCAAGTGGGTTAGTGAATATTATGGATCCAAATTCCCCTTCACATGTTAGGTAACTAGATGTTATTGCTTTTAATTGGTACTTCCTTTAAGTAGTATTTCTTACAAATTGGTATCTTTAAGCATCTAGTTATTTTACATGCCTAGGTTTGCATTTGCATGCTTATATCTTTTGTTATGCATACACTAGGTATATCTTATGGTAGGCTTGCTCGGTTTCATACTTAACCCTTGGAGCAAACCTACATGATTTAAGATTGTTTAGGAGCATGACACATAGCTTGTCCTTTGATTGTTCATCTAGTATGTGCCAAAGTCCAAATTGTAGATAATTTCTCCCTGAATATCACCTTCAAAAATGATTCTCACATTCATGAGATGTCATCTTTCAAGTGGTACTATTGATTCTAAAATCAATGTGCATGACTTCTACAAGTATTTCATACTTGTGTGCATAAATTTAGGGGGAGGTTACTCTACAAGTTGGATGCTTTGAGACTAACACCTTTTCAAGCTTATCATGTATGTAGTAGTCTCATTGCAAGGAAAATGGAGTCCCCGGAGTTAAGCATCATACTTCAAATATCCACCACCTATTGCAAGTGGTAGAAATCAAATTGGTTTCCACATGTGGTATTTCTAAACCAATATCATCATGTTGATTTTATTTTGATATTTATATGCTTTCTCCATTCATTATATAGATTAAATTCCCTTGAGCAATAATTTGCTAAATATGCATATGCCTCGCTTTCTACCATATGTATGCATATATTTAGGGGGAGCTTAATCTATATAATATGAGAGTCAAATTTTATGACCTATTCCACTCTATACATAAAGGTTCACAAAGTTTGACCCTCCCTTGTGCTACTAATGTCTTCCTTTTCGGTGTTTGATTCCAAAGGGGGAGAATTTAAAGGATCAAAAGCAAGCCTTAATAATTTACAAGTGGTAATGGTCCGAGAAAGGGAGGATAGTGGATTATGGATTGCCTATGTAATGGAGAGAATTTATAGGAAGCAAGGCTTAAATCTATAATGCCTACATGGGGACATTGTGCAAGGGCAAGATAAGTTTTTATGTAGTATCATTTAGTCTTACAAGTAGTATCTTTTAGCATCATATAAATTTGCCCCTTGCATTGCATCCTAGCAAGTAGGTAGTTTTCAAAGTTTAAAATGTTATTATTTGCTTGCTTTGGTCAGTATTGTCATCAATCACCAAAAAAGGGGGAGATTGTAAGGAAAATGGACCCTTGGCCTATTTACTTTGGATTTTGGTGTTTGATGATCAACACAACCAATTTGGACTAATAAATTTGCAAGTGATTGTTTTGTAGTTCAATAGGATGCAAGACGTGACTTGGACAAAGGCGACGTGATGATCCGATGATCAACACCTCAAGTAAGACCTTAGGAGCACAAGAGAACGCCCAAGATATCAAGCAAAGTCCAAGCATGAAGATAGGAACCAAGCTGCACGCAAGATCGCGAAGAAACGAGCTCACAGCAGCGACCGGATGCTGGACCAGACGCTTACGAAAAGCGACCAGACGCTCTGATGAGAGGCTCAGCAACAGCAACAGCGACCGGACACTGGACCGGACGTTGGCGACAAACCGACCGGACGCAGGACAACAACGTCTGATCGAGTATAGAGAGGTTCCAGAGCAACGAACTTGTGACCGGACGCTGGTAGCATCCGATCAGTTGTTCGCGGCTCCAACGGTCAGGACGACCGGACGCGTCCGATCAGGACGACTCCAGCGTCCGGTCAGTAGCAGAAAAGCGGGATTTCATCCCCAACTGGCTACTTTCTCAGTGGGGCTTATAAATACAACCCCCAACCGACCATTTGAGGTGTGTGGAGCTGAGGAAACATATCAAGGATGTTGATACACCATTTTAGTGATCTCCACTTGCATAGGCTTAGTGTTTCATTAGGTGATTAGCGTAGGTGCTTTGTGAAGTGCTTAGGTTGATTAGACCACCGCTTATGCGCTTGCTCTAGGTTTTGTCCTAGTGTTTAGTGAAGTTTGCATACCTCTTACCACTCGGTGCTTGCGCACACCGTTGTTGTACATCGGAGGGGCTTGTAGTCTTGCGAGATCATATCAACCGTGTTTGTGGTGTGGTCGCCACCGTGTACCTGGATGGAACAAAGCCTGTGGCATTTCGGCCAGGAAGCTTGATAGTGAAGACGGCGGGGAGCATCCGGGAGAGGCTTGCCGGAAGGTACGTCGGAGACCCACTTGCGCAGTGGGGAAGGCCTAAGGCTATCCACGGAGTTACCTGACCGGGAGCTTGGCCCTTGCGAGGGATTACTTGCGAGGGGCTCCAACGAGGACTAGGGGGAAGCTTGCGCGCTTCTCGATACCTCAGTAAAAATACCGGAGTTCGTCGATGGGAGTTTGCATATCTCTACCTTGATCTTTATCTTTCGTATTTACATTGATTGTATTACTCCTTTTACGGTAGAGATAGCAACACACTAGCAAAACCGTAGTTGCACATTTAGATAGTTTATCTTTTGCATAGATTTTGCTAGGAGTAGAAAAAGAGGCCATAGTTTAGAGTTAGATTTTTAAGTTGCCTAATTCACCCCTCCCCCCTCTTAGGCGTCACGGTCCCCTTCACATTGTTCGACGCATGTTGTCATAACTCGTACGAATATGGGTTGTTGTTCTAACTCATATGATGATAGGTCGTGAGTCTGCGTCAGATGCAAGACACGGAGGGGCATGAGGGCATTTTAGGAACTAAAAAAAAGACGGACAGAAGAACCATTTTGCTCTTTTATATTTAGTGTACTGGTATACTATTTTTTAACTTAACTTGTGGTGGTCAGTGAGCTGCGACTGCTCTGCAATTAAATCTATGCAATTGTGTTCATCATTTCTATGGGTGCTATCAGTTCTATGGGGAATAGATGCAAGCCATTCGAATGACAAATAAAACGTGGACTACGCTATTTCATTTCTTTCTCCCTGATGATGATTTCATCTTCCTGATGAATGACAGCAGGTAGATAATATTTCTACCGTGTGGACACTTCTGAAGCTCAAAATGCTGGGTGACCACTAACAAAATGGAGAAGAGGGCGATTATCATACTATGCTTTGGATTCACATAAATAAACCTAACTTCCTGTTTTTGCTATGATGTGGAAGGAGTTACTGTTAGCTTCGGGCCTGTTAGCTTGAAGGAGTCTCTGTTACTTGTTGTCATCCTTTTTGGTGCACCTTGATCTTATGATCATGTTGATGGGCAGCAGGAAGTGTAACCAGAGCTAAGGCATAATTTTTTCCAATTTAATCATTGCATGATGAACTGCCACGTTATCTCAAAAATATGTTCAATAAAATAGATTCTAACTGAAACTCCTCACTTCAGTCATGCTTTTAATTAAACTCCTCACTTTAAACTGCAACACTGTACACTGTTTAACATCTGATGCGGTACTCACGAACTCAAATTTTTACAGAGTCATAATGGACCCAAAAGTTAGTATGATGTCAACTGTCTTTCACATCCTCTTGGTTGATATAATCATGTGTTTTTATGATGTTAGTTTTGAGTGATCTGCAAGTGTAGCTGCACAAATACTGAGTCTTTATTCTTTTGTTATCATTGATGGTCTAAAACTGCATGCTGGCTTTCATTCAACTAAGTGTGTGTAAATCTGATTCGCCTGTACGTACGTCAGTGGTTTGACTAATGTTGGCTGAGACTAATAACAACGGCACTGATGTTGGTGGCCACAACAGTCAGACTCTTGACGGTGCAAACAGATTAACATGCTAGGTAGGTTGCCTTAAAGTAAATCAGTTTAGCAATTTATGAACTAGTCATGCCTTATTGCAGTTTGCAGCATATTAATTAGAAATACTACTTGTTTCACTATCTTTTTATATCTTCGCTTTTGTGAATTTAATAGTAGTCAAGGAATGGATGTAGAGTTTCTTTATTGTTTGGTTGAACAACAAAATGTTTCCTTTTTTTCAAAATTTAAATTGCAATGACATTGATTCTATTATTCATGATGAACATGTGGATATCATATTTATATATGATATATGTAATGATAGATCTAGTTTAATCAATCTTGACACCAAGTGTTGTCTCCATTTGGTGAAACCAATTGTTCTACCTCTTATTAGATTTTAATCTAGCCTTGTGATATTTTATATGATTTTAGCTGCTATATGAATGAGTATAAAAATAAATTTAAGGAACTATATACTTCAATTTCTCTGTCATCTACCAGATTTGATGGTACATTACTAGCAGAGAAATTTATTTTTATGGCTATATAGGCTAATTTTTTTGACGGTTAAAATGCATTTTCCTGTATTCGTTGTTTGACAAGGATATAATTCTAGTCTTGACGTCCGGCAATGTCCTTGTCGACAAAAGAACCTATAAGGAAATCGGTGTACCAACAAACAATTTTTCTATCCCTTTCGCTTTTAATTCTGTCGGAATTTTCTGGTTGGTATAATGATAGGGAAATGACTTTTCCAATTTTCCTGTTGGGTTTTCAAATTTTCATGCCGGTTTCACACTGACAGGAGAAGTCTAGTTTACAGTAGTGTACCAAGAAACACATCAAGGAAATAGTACAAGAAACCTTGAGGAAAATATATTCCTTTGGGAACCGACATCCAATTACCATCCTAGACGGTATTTGTCTACCAGTTTACTAGCAAAATATATTATCCTAATGGTTTCCCCCCAACATGAATAGTATTCATAGAAAATCCATCTAGTTAAACTATCTTTCTGGATTGCACTTAACTCTATGGCCACTAAGACATATATGCTTTGTTCATGTAACGACGGCGCGATTGCGAGTGAGTCGTACAGACGCGACGACGGCGCGATGCGCAAGCGGATGGAGGGCAGGCTGTGCAGGCGCGCGCTGGAAACAGCCGTCGACGAAATCCTATCATGTCGGACATCCGGGCGCCAGCACATCCCAATATAAATATATACATATATCTATATGCGCGCGTGTGTGTGCCTATGCTGGAATGAAATTGGGTTATCTAATGGCACTCATTCATGGCTATGCATTTGTTGTTCTTAAAATTGGTTGTTGCTATGATTTCACTGTCATGAAATAGTCATTTGTGATTCCAAGGAAAATAACGCATTGCTGTGGGTCTACATTGATATTTTGTGGTCATTTAATTTCAAACACCCATTAATAGTGTGTGTTTGTGGATGTGTGAATAATATTTTGTGGCAGTTATCACCTCCAAGAATAGTTTTCCTGTGAGTTTGTCACCCCCACATAATGTTTTCCTGTGAGTTAAAACACCGCCACGAATTGTTTTCCTGTGAGCAGCACACCTCCATGCATGAAATATTTTCATGAGAGTATCTCAACGCCACGAGCTATTTTCGTGTGAGTTTCTCACTCTGATGAACTATTCTGAAAACCTGACGATATGCCTAATGTTTCATGTTGGTGACCGCCATAAAATATGTTCGTGACAGCTGACTGCCATGCAAGTTTTGATTTACCCTGGTGTTCGACTCATGAGGGTTATTGCATGAGAGTGGCCCATCATGAAACAATTTTGTGAGGGGATGAACAATTTTGTGACATTTGTTCATCCCTCACGAAATCTGCATTTTTTGGTAGTGAGGAAATCCCAACATAAGGTTACCCATCAACATAGTTGATGTGCACATGCTTATTGGTCCCTACAATTTCTATACAAAATTAGGGCTCCTTGTATACTTTTGCATCTTCTAATGTCATCTTAGAATTGGTGAATTAACAATTCTAGTGATATCTCAATCGTCCATGGACAAACTCCTCTCATTTTATCTAACTTTACTCTTTTCTATCTAATTTATTTTCAATCTCTGATACTGTTTGTATATTATTTGATCCTTCAGACCCTATGGACTGACAATAGTTAGGCATTTGAATCTGGTTATTACTAGTGGTTGTTTATTGATCTGTGAAAATGTATCAGTTAAATGGGAGGACACAGTACTATATTCCTATTCTTCCTCACTTTTTCTGTAGATATATGCTTATGCTGGTTGTCGAGGTTCTGCACAACATGGCAATTTTTCTCTTCAGTCTGCAGCAATATGGAAGGGCGATGCTTAGTGTTTAGTCACAAACCATGCATGTAATTGGCAACACTCCATGGTATATTAGTATTGGAATATTTAGCCACCAATTGCAAAATCAAACCTTTCTCTACCTCTCTCATTTGGAAAAAAGAATTCAAGAAATTAGTTGCTTTTTAAAAAAAAAGGGTCTTTCCATGGTTTTATTTACCAGATTACAGTATTTTTTTCTTTGAAGAAACCATCATCCATTATTTGTGCCCCTTTACCAAGAAAATCTCCTTTGTGAGGGTCAGTGAGTCATGAATATATTATTTCACCCGCACAACATGAAATGCTAAAAGTAGATGTTATTGACTAAATTAATATCGCGCGATAAGTGGTGACCAATGAGAATATGATTTTCCACATAGAGGAAATGTTATTGCATGCATATAGTTTCAATAGTTTGTCCCAAATTACTAGTTACCACTTACCACAATTAGAAGTTTGTAGAATTTATTTTTTTCTAATTGCTAACACCATACTTAACCATACACACGAGAATCTCCATTCTCCTAAGCAAACCCTTACTGCTTCTTGTACTCTTTCAAATTCTTTGAGGTCTCTTAATTGATGCCTCCATTGTACTTGCTTCAAACATATCTACTGAGGCAAGTTGGAGATTTCGCATACAGGTGAAATATAGAACATGTCATGTGGACAGCATGAGTACTTTTCATATGCAGATGTTCGAGATTGCTAGCCAAACAAAAATCCTGTATGCATTGGACAGCTCTTAGGCATCAGCATATTCTCAGAATACATATACGGTTAAACTTGTCGAAGAAAGAATTTACCAATTGACCTAGTTGATGTGCACATTCTTAGCAGTCCTTGCAATTGTGCAATACAAAATTGGGTTGTCCTTTACTTTTGCAACTTTTGAAGGGTTAAAGAGAATCGGTTGACCAGTTCATGTAGTGAGGCTGCAATGTGATCCCCATTGTTCCTCCTCCTGTGAGTTGCTCATGCTGATTTATTAAGGTACTGCACCATGCTTTGCTCTTCCTTCAACAAGTGCATCGAGAAGCAATGAGAGGAAGCAATCTAATTTTACGTACAAAGGTTGTACACAACCAATCTACGATAACTGCCATTCATGCTACTTAGATATGCCTCACCTGTCCTCCACTGGGCATCGAATGAGGAATACAGTGGAGACTGATTGAGCCGGTCAAGTATTGGTTGACAATATACTTTGTCACCAGTTCGAACTTATACTTTTTGTACATATATCCTCCCCCAATCCAACTTTTTTATCGCAAAGGATTTTCATTTGGTTTGGATTTACAACCATCCAACAGTTGTTCCCCCCAAACCTCCTGCACAATGTTAAACATACAATGGGAGACCATTAACTGAAATGATGTCCCTGGTAACCAAGAAACTATGTTTGTCCACATAGAAGAAATGTGATTATTACATAGAGTTCATAGCTTATTTCCAATTACTAGTACAACGATCAGAAGTAATATGGATTTTATAGTTCCATATTATTCACATCACAGCTAAGCCAACCAACAAAAGTCCCCATGTTTAAAACAGATCCTTGCTGCTGGTGATACTCTTTCAAATTCCTTGAGCATTCTTGATGCATCTAAAGCAGAATTCCTATTTCCTTTGAACTTTTCCACTGTGGCCATTTGTAGATTTCTTGCATAGAGTAGAACATGTTTGATAAAGTGCATGTCATTTGGAGAGCATGAGATACTTTTCATATGTAGACGTTCCAGATTTTTCACCAAACTACAATTCGGCAATGTGCTGAGAAAGTTTTCAGCAAATGCATCCACTTCCCTATTGATTTCATGTCGAGAATTGTCCTGTATGCAAAAAGTTTTTAATGGACAACAGATCAATATATTTTGATGAACTTTACATACAATATCACTGAGTGGTGATAAGATAGTATGAACACTCAACAAGATATTAGCATACCGTAATTTCAAGAACGTGAAGGAAGGGAGCTTGATGAAGCAGAGAAATAGTTGATAGCACAGTTGAAGCTTCATAAAAATGTGTATGAAGTTTCAAAAACCTTAGATTCTCAAATATGCATGAAAGAGCTAGCTGTACAGTAAGTCCATTGACCTGCAGAGAATAAATAGTTTTTTTTAGTTTGTAACACATATGCTGCACATTATCAAAGACTATGTGGTATCAGATTCTAAAGCAACAATATATGAGATATAAATATCACAGTTACACGCAAAAGAAAATCTGAGACGTAATAGATTGGTATGGCGCAGCTCGATCAGTTGTTCTTGGATTAATTCTTCTGTGGACATCATGGAAGAAACATGTGTAGCTCAATATACACACAAACTTATAAAAGAGGGACCAACATCTTGAATTGCATTGCAATTAATAAATAACTACTGGCAATCATGTCCACAGAATATGAGCTAAAGATTAACAATTAATATTACGATTGTTTTTTACCTTTACTGATTTCTATGCCTTCTGAAAAAATGGTCGTTTCATAATAATATGTATTTAGGTCGTCGATTGTGGCACCCTATAATAGTTGGGAGGAAATTGTGCACAGCTTATAATTGCAACCATGCTGTAATAACCAACACCAATAATAAAATATGAGAGAACTAATTAATCTTGTGTACCAACGACGAAGCTGTTGTAGGAAATTTTAGTTAGCACACAGGTTTGGTCTATATCACCTATAATATGAAATATTATAGAACATATATATAGTACTGGTGCTCATAGGATTGGAATGATTGAGTTCAACAATAATCTTATACCTTTTACAATGGTGTGTCATCTCATATGTACAATGGTCATAACAATCAAGGATGTAGCAATAGTTGAGGCATGTTTTCATATGGTTTGGCGAGATTAGTGGGTTATGCCAATTACTTCTAATCTGCACAATTACATATTATTTAGTGTGACCTGGATATAGCTGAGGGTATTTTTTGTGCAATTTGGACATTTTCTCAAGAGTGAAACAAAATTGGCCACAAACACCTGACTAACAAATAATTTCCAGGAACACTATAGCATATGAAAATATGAATATACCAACACCGTTAACCATTTCATAATATGATATACTACTAAATTCAGGGATTACCAGTTAATTTCTACTGATTAGCTAGTTTGATTGTAGTTTGGAAGGTTGAAATGGTAGATATATATATATGGCTGCGCAAATTTAAACTTCAAACTTGGGTCATTAGGTTATGAATAACTTTGAGACATAAAAAAAGTACATATTAGAAAATGAACATGTGTCTTCTATATTTGATTAGAGTTCAACAGAATGTATTCAGGTTTTTAAAAAAATTATATACTCACTCTGTCCTTTGTATATGTATTAAAAATTGTATCTAAGAATTTAGGTGACAGAAGTACAATTTTCCATTATATAGGTGCTCAAATTCAGTAGGTATATGTCTTGTTACTTGACATTTATCATGGAATGTCCGTTAATCCAAGGATGACACACATCTGTACAGTGGGAATTAAATTGATTAGGAAACAATATAAGGGTATATGTGTTTTTTGTACTGTCAATATTTCTTAATATTTTTAGGCTACCCTATATTCCCAGATGGAGAGAGTATCATATATAATAGTTATGGGTTTATTTCTAATAGACTACAAGAGTGCTGGATATTAAAGGGAAGCAATAACAATTTTTTGGTAAAGAAAGTTTTTATTACTTTTTGAAGAGCAATACATCGAGTTGATACAAAGCTTTGAAAAAAACTACTTCCGACCTCTGCTTTTCAAGCACACAACCACGAAAGAGCAATAACATTATATAGGGTGCACAACTAATATTGACTAAAATTATACCTATTGGTATCATGCATTTCAAGGAACCTGCCGTTGGAAACAAAACTATGACCGGCTGATTGGTACTACTACATTAGAGCGGCACTTCTTCCAACACGTTACATCTTTCTGGATGTAAAATCCATGTGTCCTTAGAATTGCTGTTACTATGTTTTTATCATTTTCATGAATATCATGGGCTTACAAGGGAATTGTCCACCACAAATATAGGGATAGGCAAAGCCCCATGTTTATTTTTTTCTGGATTATGTCAAAATATGAAGGCATACACGCATGTAAAGTCATATGAAACTTATGTTCAATTGAACTTGCATTTACGTGGACAAGCTCTCATCTCATATCCAATTATTTAAGTCATATTCTTTCACAAGCAGTGCCATGACTAATCATGTCAGTACGCTTAACAGACCTTGTACGATTAAAAAAAAAAACAAACCAGCCTCCACCGGTGACCCAGTCCACTAAACTGCCTACACAAAAAGCAAAATTAACTTTGGACATTAGAAGTTCAGTTTTGCCTAGGTCTAAGTCAGATTTGGAGGGGGGGAACCCCTAGATCTTCCTAGAATGCATACATTCCATGTCATAACAACGGATCCCAACTCGCAAGCTACAGCGAAAGCATAGAAGAAGCAAATAAGGCATAATTCATTATGGAACTTTGTCATGACCTACAGTTGTTCTAAAATGCATACTGATCCTAGTAGAGAACAGACCTTTCATCCGAGGCTAAAATGGGCTCTAGTCCCGACATTTTTTGCGCCCAGGACTAGAGAGACCTTTAGTCCCGGTTGGTGTCTCCAACCGGGACTAAAGGTCCCTGCCCAACGGCTACTGCGCTCGGCACAGTGGCAGGGGACCTTTAGTCCCGGTTGGAGACACCAACCGGGACTAAAGGTGGACCTTTACTCCCGGTTGGAGCCACCAACCGGGACTAAAAGTCCTCAACCTTTAGTCCCGGTTGGTAACACCAACCGAGACTAAAGGTAGACCCTTTAGTCCCGGTTGGTAACACCAACCCGGACTAAAGGACCCTTTAGTCCCGGTTGGAGCCACCAACCGGGACTAAAGGTCCCCCGGTGGGTTAGTTCAAAAGGGAAGCATCCCATCTATTGTCAGATGTGTTGTGTAGGTGGGGTGGTAAGCTACGCGCGAGGCAATGTATGAGGTCTTGGGTTCGAATCTCATGGGACGCAGCGGTGGGAGGTATTATTTTTTTTAAAGCTGGGAGGACCTTTAGTCCCGGTTGGTGTTACCCACCGGGACTAAAGGTCCCCCTTTTATTCCCGGTTCCTGACCCGGGACTAAAGGACCCCCTTTAGTCCCGGATGCTTACTCCCGGGTGGGGAACCGGGACTAAAGAGGGTTCCCCACCGGGAGTAAAGCCCGTCTCTGTATCAGTGTGAATGGATTAAAATGGATACTGAAAGAATGCAAACATGTATATACATACACAGACACTACAACAAAAAAAAGATTTTAGAAGACAACCTCTCCGATTAATAGAGATGGACACATCTAGGGACCGATTTTTTGTTGTTTTTTTTTTTTTGAAAATTATTGTCAGAGGCGATCAAGAAATTATTTATTAGAGGTATTGGTTTGTCCATTTCTAAAAATAAAAACACCCGACTATAAAATCTTCTACTCCTGATATATGCTCGCACCTGAAACGTAGCACAGTCAAAGTTGCCGATCTCAAGCTCCCTGACGCTAGAAAGGGCAGTGACCATGCTCCCGTAGTCCCTCGGCTCCTGGGCGTTCAGCGTGATGTTGGCGTAGTCTAGCTTGGGCAGGTTCCCCAGCTCCCAGGAGCCAGCGCCGGCCATCGTCAGGCGCAGCTCCAGCCACCGGAGGTTGGGCGCCTGAATGATCCACGCGCCTGGGATGGCCCCGCCGGTGGCGCCATGCTCGAAGCCGATGTTAGCCAGGCGGAGCTTCTCCAGCGTGGGCGTGGCTGCCGAGATCATGGCCTCCAGCCGCTCCCACCCCTTCTCTCCGGAGAACAGGACGTAGTCGAGGTCCAGCGCGGTCAGGCCGCGGAACCCGGCGAAGGCGGGTGGCGGTGGCGGCAGCACGCAAGTGACCAGCTTGAGGTCGGCCAGCGCCCCGGGGTTGCAGGCGAAGAGCGACGGGAGCGCGGTCATGTTCAGCGCCATGGACAGCGACCGCGGGCTCTTGCCTGCAACGGTGCGCACCCAGCCATCGGCGCGGTCGAACAGGCTCAGCGGGATACCGCGGATGCTGACGCCGCGGACAGGGGCCGCGCACCGCTCCAGGAATCCCGCCGCGGACTCCCAGTCGCGGACGCGGTCGTCAAGGTCGATCTCGAGGTCGGGGACGGACTCCCAGCGGCTGCTCCACGCCTGCGACAGCACCGACGTGCGGACCACGTCGCCGGCCGGGAGGCCAGCGAGGAGCTTGTAGAGGACGTCGGACGGGAGGTCGTCAAGCTGGCGCACGGCCGGCGCTGGCAGCGGCTGAGCGTGTGAGTCGCCAGTGGGCAGCATCTTGGCTTGGGTTTGGCTGGAGAGTGTGTGAATTCTCGCTCGCCGTAGCCGATTGGGGAACGAATGGGGGGAGCACTTGAGAGGCACCTCGATCGGCTGATATGATGACCTAAAGCTTCCGATTTTACCAAGCTAGCAACAATTAAAAGCGATAGAGTAGTGCCAAATTTTCCAGCAAAACTCACAACGGCAACTGTCAGTTACCCCGCGACTAGCTGTTTTATTTGAATTCTTCTAGTTGGAGTATGGCTGTAGCCTGTACGAGAGTTTGCTGGCACTTTTTCTCCGGCACCGCGCCGCGCTTTATTTGTAGATGGAAACATGGACTTGGAGCACTACGCTCTGGCCGCCCAAGTGACGACTGGGTGTGAAATATGCCCCAAGTAGAAGAAGGTGTTATCCTGATTTGCTGTAGCAGTAGTACTGGGGCCAGAGCTTCTCAAATGCCAAGTTACCAACCGTGTCCATAATTTTCAAAAAAAAAAAAGGTGTCCATTATAGCTGAGTATTTCTTTTTTAATAAAAATGAAAAATATTTACTTTATTCTAAATTATAAAATGTTTTAGCTTTTATTTCTAGATACATTGTTTTTGCTATATATCTAGACATAATGTGTATCTATGTGCATAGCAAAAGCTACGTACCCGAAAAGCAAAAGCTATAATCCTCGTCAGATGTTCTGTGGTATATTTTAGGTTGTTTCAATAGTATCTATGTGATGTCATGTGTATTTTTTATTCTGCTCTTTTTTATGTGATGTTTAATTTGTATTACTTATTTACTTCTGATTATTGTTTACTTTAATATTTCATTTTTCTTTCATACTTCCATTTATCTATTCTACTATTACTTGAGTTTTTCCTTTGTCCACTTTTTTTATTTGTTTTCCCCGTTACTAATCGTTTTTTTTTTTCATGTTTCATGAAATTTCCTATGGTACATTTTAGTATAGAATATTATTCTTGTGATGGTTGGATACTTTTTTATTGGACTTTAAATGGACTTATGTATTTATTAATAATACAATTTCACAACTATCACAAACATCTATTAGATGTGTTGGAGAGTGATATCTGGGAAGCAACAAGTCATGTCTTCGAATCCGGCCACAGCACTAGTTTTATTTATTTCTCTTTTATTTATATGCATTGACCTGTAGCGGAAACGGCCCATGTCCTGGGAAGCCGAGATGGGCCGGAAGCACCACACATGCCAGCAGGAAGCCGAGCTGGGCTAGAAGCGCGTAGGCGGTAACACGGGCCAGGTCGTGGGAACACGGGCTAGGTCATTGAAAGCCATGCTAGGCCATAAGTGTGCACACGCGCGGCCCAATTAAGCAGATCGTAGGCGCAATGAGAAATAAAGAGGTCGCATTTGTGGGCATTTTTTTATTTTATCCCCAGGAAAAAATCTTTTAATTTTTATCATAGAGTAACATGGCACCACGGATATAGGGACGCCTCAAATATTGGTGTGCATCACTATTCATGTGTTCTTCAATTTTTGGGTTGATGGGGTCAAAGGCCATTCCAGGCTGTCTATCGTGTGATCCAATGGCTCTGAGATGTTTTTTCTCCTTCCTCTGATCTCTAGGCGTAGCGGCCGAAATATGGCGCCACGTGTGGTCAGCTCTTGATGGCCATCTACGAGCCACGAGAAGATGCGCCACATAGTTCTGCAGGATTGCGGCACGACAAGGAGTTGACCTAGGGAGATCTCCTCAACGAAGACACGGTGCCGGCAATGGCTCATGGAGCCTTCTAGCGGTTAGTGTACTTTAGAGCCGAACAAGCTGGTGCGAGGGAAAGGTGATGCGGGGGATTTCACAATCTTCTCGTCGTAGGATCGAAGGAAGGGGATAACTTGATCCATGCAACCTGACGAACCGATGGCACCAACAGCTACTCTTGCAGCCACCTATGACAAATGATTTCGCCCAACCACACACAATGGATCGATGTTTACCTAAAACACACAAAGGTAGATACAAGCTCTTGCAAATCACAAGGATACACAAGAACAAGTGGAAGAGAAAACTCCCAATCCTCAAGGGGGCAGCTATGGCACAACCCTAAGGACAAGAGCACTTGGCTTCTCTGTTTTTCTGAGTCAAAATTAATGGTTAGGGTTTCAGGGAGGAGTGGGGGTGCTATTTATACTAGGAAGTTGGGCTGAATGGGTTGATTTTTGGCCCAGTTCGACAGCAACAGATTTCTGGACTAGTGTTCACTAAAACAGGGATAACTCAGCCTACAGAGCTCCAAACGACGTGCTGTCAGTTGCATATGAAAGTAGACTTCACCATCTTTCCATCCATGTATAACACTTGGGTTGGAACCATTGAGATCGGTACAGAATTCACCATAAATTTGGAAGTCAAAATTTGGACAGCAACCGTCATCTTCAACATGCTTTCTTTGGACGCTAAGTGGCCTATCCATCCATGGAGTATTCTTCAAACCTAAGTACAAGCATTGCACCTCTATTAGGTAGTAAATCATTCTTAGTAGATGCATGCTCATAATCAATAAGGAGTGAATTCACCTTATGTTGTAGTCGTTGTGCTCTCGCCCGAGTCATTGGAGCCTTGTAGACATTGTTGGCTTGTTCATCACATGGTTGTGTACTATCATGGTGGATGTCCTCATAATCCTCCCCTTCTTGAGAAAGAGTCGGCCACGGCTCGAATCCCTCGGGGCCAAAGAAAGGAGACAAATCATCAACATTGAATGTGTTGCTCACAGCATAATCATTCCCCGGAGTTCTATCTTGAAGGCATTGTCATTTATCCTTTCAATGACCTTGAATGGCTCATCTCCATGGGGCAACAGCTTGGAATGTCGTTTCTCTGGAAACCTGTCCTTTCGGAGATACACCCACACAAAATCTCTAGCCTCAAAGATCATCTTTTGTGATTCTTATTTGCCTTCGCAACATAGTACTCAGATTTCTTCTCAATCTCTTGCTTGGTCTTCAAGTGGATTTGCTTCACGTATTCAGCCCTCTTGGAGACCTCCATATTTGCATGCTCTTGGAGGGGAAGTGGCAGCAAGTCAAATGGTGTAATTGGTTTGAAACCATACACAACCTCAAATGGGCAAATTTAGGTTGTGGAGTGCACTGCCCGATTGTATGCAAACTCAACATGTGGCAAGCATTCTTCCCACTCCCTTAAATTCTTCTTGATCATTGTCCGCAGCAGCATGGAAAGTGTGCGATTCACCACCTCCGTTTGTCCATCAGATTGTGTATGACAAGTTGTTGAAAACAACAACTTCGTTCCAAGCTTGGCCCACAAAGTCTTCCAAAAATAGCTCATGAACTTCATATCACGGTCTAAAACAATGGTTCCTGGAACTCCATGTAGTCTCACAACTTCCCTAAAAAACAAGTCAGCTACATGCAACGCATCGTTGCTCTTATGATAAGGAATAACATGTGCCATTATAGAGAACCTAAAAACAACAACAAAAATTGAATCTCTCCCCTTCTTTGTTATTAGCAACCCCAAAATAAAATCCATGCTTATGTCTTCCCAAGGAGCATTTGGGGTGGGGAGTGGGGTGTACAAACCATGGGGTTTCAGTTTTGATTTAGCCTTGTGACAAGTGGTGCATCGTTGTACCAACCTCTCCACACCACGCCTCATTTTAGGCCAATAGAAGTGATCACTCAGCATCAAGCAAGTCTTTTCCCTCCCAAAGTGGGCCATCAATCCTCCCATGTGTGATTCCTGCAATAAAAGCAAACGAATAGACGAATCTAGAACACACAATTTGTTAGCTCAAAACAAGAAACCATCATGCAAATTGTACTTGTCCTATCCTTTTTCTTCTTGGCATTTCAAGTATGGTTCTGCAAAAACAAGGTCAGTGGCATATAGTTCCTTTATAGCTTCTAATCCCAAAACCTTGACCTCCAATTGATTAAGCAAAACACTCTTTCTAGACAAAGCATCAGCAACAACATTTTCTTTCCCTTTCTTATACTTGACAATGTAAGGGAAAGACTCAATGAACTCAACCCACTTGGCATACCTACGGTTCAATTTTGCATGGCCTTTTAGACATTTTAGAGCCTCATGATTAGAATGAATGATGAATTCTTTTGGCCAAAGGTAATGTTGCCACGTTTCAAGCACACAAACTAGAGCGTACAACTCCTTGTCATAAACAGGATAGTTCAATTGAGCTCCGCCTAGTTTCTCACTAAAGTATGCTATGGGTTTTCCTTCTTCCATTAAGACAGCGCCTATGCCTATCCCACTAGCATCACATTCAATATCAAAAGATTTATTAAAATCAGGCAATGCAAGCAAAGGGGCTCAAGTTAAACATTTCTTTAGCTCTTGAAAAGCATTTTCTTGTGACTCACACCATACAAATTCAACTCCTTTCTTTGTTAGCTCATTTAATGGGGCTACAATGGTGCTGACATTTTTCACAAAGCATCGGTAGAAACCAGCAAGGCCATGGAAACTTCTCACTTGGCTCACATTGACAAGAGTTGGCCAATTCTTGATGGCCTCAACCTTGGATTCATCCACCTCTACAGCCTGTCCAGAAACAACAAAGACCCAAAAACACAACCTTGTTGGTGCAAAAGGTGCAGTTCTCTAGGTTAGCATACAATTTTTTAGTTCTAAGCACCTCTAACACCATTTTGATAGTGCTCAACATGCTTCCTCCATGGTGTGGTTGTATATCAAGATGTCCATCAAAATAAACCACCACAAATTTTCCAATGAAAGTGTAACACCCCTAGGGTTACAGGACCTAGTTAGCATTGAGGTTAAAGGCCTAATAAACCCTAGCGTATGCATTTTCTAGGATTTTAAAATAAATTCTCACATGAAATGATAAGGTGAACCTAGTGTGACTTACTTTTATGAATAAAAGAATCAAATAAGTGTTGCTAATCAATTTTTCTTTGGTACTTAAAAGCTTTTAAATAATCTTGGGAACAAAAGTTGTTTAGGGTTTGTTTTGGAAAAGTATGAAGAAAGTGCTTAAAATGCTTGATAGCAATTCTAGCCAATAAATAGTGAGTGGCTTGTCCTATTTGATTAAGCATGAAAAACAATTTTTATAAACAAAAATAAAATATAACTTGTATTTAGTACTTAAATAAAATTTGAAGTACAAGTTTAGTAGATGAAAATGCAACTTTTGTTTTGGTGAATAGATGTTGTTCAATAGTATTTTTGATAGCTCGAGAATTGAATGTGGAATTCAATTTGAGCTTCTAGAACTAAAATGACCTGTCTGAAAACCTAATGATGATGTCGTTTCAGTATTTAAATGTTGATTAAATTTCTTAAACACTAGATCCATGTTTTTGTACTGTTGGTTGCACCATAACGAGTACCTTGACATGGTGTAGTTCATGGACTAGTTTGGTTTTGCGTTGGCGTTGCAAAAATGCCCGAACTTCGTTGAAACGAGCTGTAGACCATGTTGGTTAGCGCTCAGTTCACGAAACAACGTTCAACAGTGATGAACTCATGTTGGCCATCCTTTTATCTCCCTCTCTGGTTGCTCTTTGTTCATGATAATTGCTTTGTTAAGTCGTTGTTAGTATCAGCTTAGGGTTAGTGGAATTGGTTGAACCCGGTTCGTGTATGATCACAGCCTTTCTTCGCTTTAAAATTGTGTGGCAACATGTTTTCGGATCGCTCGGCCTAGAGTGCTAGCGGGTCACCTACGTTCTGGTGCTCATCAGGACACGCTTGGCCAAGCCACGTGCCGTGCATGCCACGCGCTAGTGGGCTAGGCTACCCTTGGCTCGGCCGTGGACTGGCCGTCGCTAGCCGTAGCGCTCGATGTTGGCCGCAGGCTGCCTACATGGCAGCCAATGGCCCTGCCCCTCGCCGCTCGCCCTGTCGTGGCCGGCGCCCCATCCTCACTGCACTATTGCTGCCGCTGTCCTCCCTGCCTCATGCTGTGACATTGCCTGCTATCATATTCGCCACCACACGCATGGCCTTGCCCCCGCTGCCGATGATGTTGCCTCGCCATTTATGGCACTGCGGCCGCACATGCCGTGTCTGGCCATGGACATGCACGTTTTGTCCATAACTGCTGCATGTGTGATGCATTGATGGTTCTGCCCATGTTCCACCAAGGCAAAGGACAAGTCGAGCTCTGACCTACCCCCTCCCTCTCTGCCATCTCGACCGGCGGACCCCGCTCACCAATTCAGCTTAGAGAGGTCACCTCGACTCGATTCATCACGTCTCATGCTCCGCCATTAAGTCGCCTATTCACCCATCCCCACCCTGCCATGAATCACGCCCGACCAACCTCCAATTTGGGTGTTTCCTCGCCACCAGGCCGATAAGGCCATGATCGGCAAGTGCCAATGGCAGCCCTCCAGCCAACCATCTAGAGCCAATCGACTACACTACTAGCTTAGCCTAGAACTCCTCTTCCTTCTGTGCCCCTTAGCCTTACCGCTACGACCACCCCGTGGCCGCTGACACGACCGTGTCCACCGTGGTACGCCGCCGCTCCGTTCGATCGCACGTGGCCAGCCCTGCTCAAGTAGTCTTCGACCAAACCATCACATCGGCTAGGTCTGTGGTTAGCCCTGATGCTTCTCCGCTACCTCTATGGCTCTGTTAGCACCATAGCTCTCTAGAACGGTCGCACCGCCATCATGGACGACCGCGCACTGTAGCCGACCGCTCTAGTGCATCCTGCTGCATCTCACTGCCGCTTAGTATAGGCGCTAGGGCCGTAGGTGGAGGTCGGCCCATCAGCTGAGCCTACGCGAGCCTCTGGTGGCCGGCGTAACCACCCCGTGCCACCGCCCGCCGCGCCGCTGTGCACAAAGTCATCGAGGCATGCGTGAGGAAATTTGAGTAAAGTCAGGGGTTAAAGGAATTCGTTAGAGAGACATAGGAATAGTGTTGTGTGTTTAGGTGTAATTTAGGATAAGCTTGAGGTCTCTTTTGCAAAAGCACCATCGCGTGTGGGCTTCCCCGCTGCATGCCATCTCGCGCGTGGGAAAACGTCCGCGCGGGCCGCACGTAAATGGGTCGCACGGCTAAAATCATTTTTCTTTTTCTTAGGAATTGGTTAATGCTTTTCTAATTTAATTTCTGAGCTAAACTTGTAGACTTAATATAATCGGTGTCTAAAAATTATGAAACTAATTTTGTTAGGTTCCAAAAATCATGATCTACCTGTTAATATATCTTGTTCACATAGTTTCATAGTATTTTCAGGAGTTATCTAATTGAATTGAGACACTTAATATTGTTAAGATATAAACTTGTAGGGATTTTTTTAATAAATTGGTAATAGTGTTGGCTCTAAAAATTTCACAGTAAATTCTTAATATTATTAGGTGCTCACTATAATTTTTGTAGCTCCATAATAAGTGGGTTGCTAAGATAGCTAAGGAGCCCTAGTTCGAATATATATATATATATATTAAATCAATGAAATAAAGAAACACCTTGAAAGTCTAAAGCTAAAACACTTGTTGGGAAATAACATCTTATTCGACAACATGGATACGTGGCCTAGTACGTTAGTCGTTAGAGCTAGCTCGTTAGCGTGACAAGCGTAAACGTATTTTAAGAGTTGCGGTTGCCGTTGATTAATTATGTCTCTACGTTGCATCCACGTATATCATAATAGGAATAATGATGGATCATGGAGTCGACCGGAGAAGCAGAAAAGATGGTGCCTTGATGATCGTGCCACCACGATGGAGTGCTAACTTTTGGTTATATCTTACCCAGGCATGCCCTGGTGCATAACCACTATTATTCTGTACTTTATTTTATGCTTGTGCATTAAGTTTTAAGGAGTTGAATTAAACCCACTTGAATATATATATATATCCTTATCCTATGAGTCTTACTAGTATGGCAAGATCATGCAGCTGCTATGCTATAGGACCCCGATAGAAGTCGAGTGATTACCTATAACTTGCGAGAGATAGAAAAGATATTATTGTTGTTATTATCATATTACTATCACATGGAATATATATGGATGATAATTGGAGGCTGGGCGGGATTGTACATTGGATTTGGACTTGGTTAGGCAACTAAGCGAGGCTTCAGTTGCATTTGTTCCGCCGGAGTCGATTGAGGACCGTCCGTTGCTATGGATGGTAGTTAGGTCACAGACTTATTATCCTAAGCACATACTTGCTTATGGGAGCGGGAAGACTTATTACTCTCTTATCATAGGTTCTAGCTCTTTCTGAACTAGCTTTTAGGGGTGGGTACTAGGTGGAGGTCTAAGCACCATACTAAGACGGGGACTCAGGTGTTGGGGGCTTGGAGTTCAAGTTTGGACGGGGACCTAGACCCCGTGATAGGAGTGGAACAGGTTGGTTTTGTTTGTGCCTAGGGCACAAGCGAGGCGTGTGTTTCGGGGTACCCAGCTGGGATACATTAATTCGAGAATTGTCGTTTCTTTTGAGATGGTACCGACTTGGCTATGGTCTAGCACCGTAGTAAGAACTCGAATATGAAAGATGGTAAAATGGTTTTGATTGCTTACCACATGCTTGAAAGTAGCTTAGGTGCTTACTTAAAATGATTAGCTAATTAACTAAAAATAACTGCTAAAAACTTTGAACATAAGGATGCACCATTAGTAATGCTTCATGCAAATGCAATAAACCAGCAAGCTAAATAAGCATTGTATATCCTTGGAGTCTTTTATTTTCCTCCTATCGGGTAAGTCTTGCTGAGTATAATTAAGTACTCAGGGTTTTATTCCCCCTGTTGCAGGTGATAGGTGGATACTAGAGCTGACTCTTATGTGTGGAAACCTTCTGGTGGGCTTAGAGAGGATTCCTTTCACGCTGTGATCATAGTGTTTGTTTATAACCGTGGTAGAACCAACCAATTTATGAGAGCACAAGTATAATGGCAACCACCGAAGCAATCACACTGTCATACTTGAGCCCATATAAACCCGATAGTCCATCGAGTATCACGAAGGATCTCAAATAATCCAACACACGACTAAGATCGTACATGATTCGACATACAAGCCACATATTACGTAAGTTCACCATAGTTCAACATACATCAGAGTACGAAAAGAGTTATTATAATACCAAGTTCAAATATAGTAGCAAAAGCAAATATAGTTTTAAAACTAACATTTCACACCCTTGTTCAAATACATGCCAGTTCATGATCCATTCCAACAAAAGCATGGGAGATCAGATAACTTAGAAGAGCCTTGCACATGGCCATACTCCTCGTCCACAGTGAGAGAGAAGTAATTCTTACAATACCCATGATATATCGTGCCATCTGCAACAAGTGGGAAATAAACCCTGAGTATGAGAAGGTACTCAGCTAGACTTACCCATCATAAACCAAAAAATAAAGTGACTCTAAGGACTATGCAAGGCTTTATAAGTGGAGCTGGCTTGACAATATTTTGCATAAAAGCCACTAGTTGAGATATACCTTTTATAATTCTATTCCAAGTTAATTATAGCTATTCATCTCTGGATTAGCATCTAACATGTGCCAAACATGTGATGTATGATTATGTAGCATAACAATAATAGCCATAGCTGGTGTAACATTCTCATGTTCATCATAACCATCAAATTCCATATTTCAATTACTACGATGCTGAAGCTAGTCGAGTTTCTCACTATCCAGGAGAGACGGCGATTCGAATCGGTTGCAACCAGCTGGGCAGTTATTCCTAACACAAACCTAGACATTCCTACACCAAGATAGTCTTAGGTCACCTTTGATACAACTTAGGTACACATTTTGTGGGTTTGATCAGCACCGCACACTTAGGAACACTATCGGATGCCAGGTCGATTAGGACTCTAACCTACCCTTAGCCTCACACCGGCTCCCCACACATCCTTACTACCTCTAGTGTGCACACTCTAACAGAATGAGGCTCGGCCTGAGTTAAGCTACTCAGCTTCGCGGTCGGAACGAGTTATCCGGCTAGCTAAGTGAGAGGCATGTGTTCAATCTCTGCAGAAGTGCCAGCAACGATATGGTCCTTAATCGCCACAGATGGGATCAACATAGCCAACCCAACACCATTACATATGAAATCCCACCTGGTCTCCACTTAGAATACATCCCATGGTTATTTGTCCACGATAGCAAATATAGTCAACCATGCTCTAGTATCCACCTATATATCTCATAGGTGACAGGAAATCACCCGACTTCTACCAGTCTACGCATGACTAAGCATATATTCGATCCTAGACCTACATAGGGTTTAAAGTATATATCTAGACAAGGTAGTTCTATGCATCAAGTGTTTCCAATCAACTCTTATAACCTAATGCATCAAACATAAATGACTCAAGTGATATTTTATAAAACATAGGAGGCTTAGAATGCTCTAGGACTTGCCTTTTAGGAAAGAGGTGGGCCTATGGTCAAGGCACTCTGGTAGTTCTTCTAGAGCCTGCTCCTCACTTTCAGGAGCTACCTACTGTGGTGCCTCCTGATTCTCCTCCTCTTCGGCCTTGAACTCCAAGAGGGTGATTCTTTCGGGTGATCCTATATGCATGAGCATGAAATAAGATATCATGGATGCATAGATAATGACATAGATGATATGATATGATATGATGAAATGCATAATCATATGTGTTCTTAACATCAAGGCATTAGGGTGATAACAAGATTAACTTTCTTTTACTGAGTAGGTGCATATCTCCTCTCTAATAATTAAACAAACACCTATTTAAAACATTTTCTGGATTACAAGAAAGCAGCCACTTGTTTTGACCATAACTAGAGTTTTACCCATCCAAACAATATGATAGTGGACTTTCTAGAAAGCTTATAAAATTATCTACAACTTTGTTACTGAGAAGTTTCACATAAAAGACCATTATCATCATGAAGTTATCACCACAACAGGAACTACTCATGCAGCCATCTAGTTGAATTATAAAGCAATAATTAAGTAGCTTCCTATAACCAATTATCTTTAAGCACAACTACTAATATCAATAGATCATATACATCACAAGCACCATAGAAAACATTATGGTTAAGCCCAAATAATTTATTTATACCTCTTTATTAATTTCCATATATAATAGGGTGATTTAAAAGATAAATATTTTTAGTGCACAGTAAATTCTGAAAAATTACAGTAGCTTACACATGACTCCAGTAGTCTAGTGTACAAATTTCATGCCATTTGGATAAGTATAGCCACCTCTACAAAAATGACAAGTTACATAGTTTTATTTTATCAAAAATAGTCTAGCCTAGTGAAAAGTGTCAAACAACAGATTTCATATTTTTCTTACTTTCATCCTAGAATAAGAATATTGTGTAAAAATTTTCATGATCATAAGTTATGTATATTTACCCCTATTAATTTCACCAGAATCTAGCAATTAATCAAGGTTAAATAGTAAAACCATATTTCAAGTATGCCTACTGTAGGTTTATTATTTTTCCTAGCTAGAGCATGTCAACACAAGACCAGCAAAATTGAAATCACATTTTTAGCATTTCCCTAGCTCAAGTTATGCATTTTACAAGATAGAAACTATTTTAAAAGCACTTAACTAACTTAATTTAATTCCCCTAGAAAATTACCCAAATAGTAGGTTTCATATTTTTATCAAATTGTACACTTCATGATGAATCAAACAAAATTTGGATCACCCCATTTGGAGACTCCTAGCTCTAGATATGGTTTTTGCAAGTTTGCTACAAAATCTAGGAAAAATGAATAAAGAAAAACAAATTCAACTCGGGGTCTGTTGCTAGGTACACCCGGTCTATGCACCCAGAGGCGCTGATAGTGGGGCTCGCAGGTTAACTGGCCCCACTTGACAGCAGGACGGTGTAGGGCATGATGGTTGACTTGCGACAACACACCGACGGCGAGGTCACCGGCGATGAGGTCTTCACCATCGTGTTCCCCATCCCTGTGCGTATCTCCTGGTGCCCTTGGTTAGCTCGGCGGATCGCTAGAGCTACCTCGCCAACGACTATGGCGGCTCGACAGAGGTGCTCAGTGATGGACTCGTTGTCTCTGGTGATGACACGGCTAGGCGAGCGGGGCTACCGTGTCAGGAGGTCTTAGCGGAGCTCTAGGGGTAGGTCCGAGTTACGGTGAAGCAGCAGTGAGCTCCGGCCACGTGCATGGTGGCACGGTGGCACGAGCGTGGCGATAGTGAGGTCACCATTCCAACAAGATGATAGTCGGTGATGGGTCTCCATCATGGGACAAGCTGCTAGGGTTCACGGTGGAGCTGAAACACGCGCAAGAGGTGGATGACAGGGTCTAGTTGGTGTCGGCCGCAGCAAGCTTGAGCTCATAGCCATGGCAGACGCGCATGGCGTGGTCAAGTGTTCCTGCACTATTGTAGCAGTAGGGGTTAAACAAGGTTGTGGCATTAGCATCTAGATCCTACAATGATGATGGACTAGTGCAGAGGAAGGTAGGGGGAGCAGTGGTGGTGGCTAGCCATGGGCGAGATTGAAGCTCGGCAGCGCACCGTGGCCATGGCAGCGATGGTGACGTGCAATGTGGCCTCACCTAGGCTCCAACATCTACAATGGTAGGTCGAGGAGGTGGAGTAGGTCATGATGAAGCTATGTGTGAGACCAATCGGATGGCGGTGTGGCATGGGCAGTGGGCGAGAGTGGCGATGACGTGGCGACGATGGCGATGGCGGTGTGGCTCGGCTGCGAGAGAGAGCGAGAGCGAGGCAAGGTAGAGAGAGTGAGCCAGTGCGACGTGGAGCCCTCTTCTGCCTGCTCTAGCCTGATGCATGGGCCTGCACTAGCGTATGGATGCCAAGTGGTGGCCACAGCCTACGAGCGGTCGGCATCAGCCGACTAAAACATGATCTTTGTGCCTCTAGATCTCCTAAACCGTGGTGAGTTTGTGAAAACTTCATTAATAGAAATTGTATATGAGATCTACAACCTTGCTTAAAAGAGTTTTGACTAATTCACCATGGTTTTCAAACTATAAGGCTCCAAAGTAGGCTATATTGAAACTAAAACCAGCTTTTGACAGAAAAATTTTCAAGTCCTGAAAACATCATTTAGTTGATTCTTGTGGGCCCTATTTGACTAAGCTAGGCACGGATTCCGCTCATGACCCTTCAACAAAGTTTGTTCTACATGACATGAACTACAACTTTTATTAAGGTCCCATAGCTATGCAAGCTCTCTAAGCTACTGTTCAACTTTGGTCAATCTAGCATTATGAAAAATGATGTTTTGAGTACACTAGGACTTAAAAGCAAAATTGGCCCATGTCATGAATACAAACATTGTTCCATTTTCCATACTAGATGTGTCTAAGGTGTTTTTGTGACCTCACAACCATCTCTTGGATTAGTCACACATGATCACAAGCATATGCATGTGTATAAACAACATCACATGTGATAAAGATAAGGTGAATGAAATGAAACTTCATATGCTCATACTCATGAATGCTTGGATGATGCTTGTGCTCATGAAATGCAAGTGCCAAATGCAATGCTTAACACTAGGGTGTTACAATAACCCTCACTAAAGGTTTTCATAAGAAAAGATGTAAAATATGCTAGCATATCTTGTATAGAAATGTCCACTACGTTAATGCTTCACCATGTCATTAGATAAATCTTTGTTTCTGTTGTAACTCTGATCATATGCTTAATTTTTGATGTTGCATTCAGCTTGTTTAAGTACTCTAATGTTGTAATAAAGTGATGTAAGAAATGGCTAAGAATGTTGTAAGCTTTATCCTCTCGTTTATGATCCTGATGAAAAATGTGGATTTTTGAGTTCTCCCGTTGGGTGTGCTCGATGGAACAATCTAAATTAGTGTGCTCCCCTGGGTACTTGGTGTCTAATGGTAGATAGGTACTCTTGGGAGGGCATTAGCTAAGGCGGTTCTACCATAGAAAGCCCTCAAAACATGATTCATTAAGCGCATGAAAGTACTAGGTGCATTAGTTAAACCAAAAGGCATCACTAACCACTCATACAAGCCAAATTTTGTCTTGAAGGTTGTTTTCCATTTATCTCCTTGCTTCATTCTAATCTGATGGTATTTGCCACATAGGTCAATTTTAGAGAAAATAACAGCACCACTAAGTTCATCAAGCATATCATCAAGCCTAGGAATAAGATATCGATATCAGATAGTGATGTTGTTAATAGCTCTATAATCAACACACACATTCTCTGAGTACCATCTTTCTTTGGAACAAGAATAATAGGGACAGCACAAGGACTAAGGCTTTTGCATACACACCCTTTGTTGAGTAGTTCTTGCACTTGTCGTTGAATTTCCTTGGTTTGTTCCGGATTGGTGCGGTACGGTGGCCGGTTTGAGAGTGAAGCTTCGGAAAAACATCATTGTAAGCCTACAACACATGAGAAACAACATTAGGAAGGGAAGTCATGTCGTTAGTGGAAAGAATTGCATCTTTGTACATCAGTACATATTGCATCATGTGGGAGTTGTCTCTCATTTCTCTCATTTCAATTTTGTGGCTATCATGACCCTCTTGTTTTTCTCATGCTCTCTAATTTTACCACTCATATTGGACTTGTGGCGCTCAGTCACCGAGTTGTGGATAGCACTAGAGTTTTTCTTTCCATGCTCACTCTCACTCAATTTTCTTTGCATGCTTGCCCCAAAGGTTCATGTTTTGCTTGGTCTAGCATCGTCTTGTAATTGCCTCTTAGCCTTTTGTGCAATATGCACTAGCTCCACTACATTGTTGTAGGTCTAAAATTCCACAACATGTTTGATTAGATTGTTAAGGCCAGAGAGAAAACATGCCATGGATTGCTCCTCATCTTCATGCACTCGAGCTCTAATCATGGCTTGCTCCATCTCCTTATGGTATTCTTCCATAGATTTGTTACCTTGCTTCAAGTTCTGCAGCTTGTTAAAGAGCTCACATTTATAATGTTTTGGGACAAAACATGCTCTCATCTCCCTCTTCATTTCAGCCCATCATGCCACTAGAAGCTCTCCATTCTCATTTCTTTGATTCTAAATTTGCTCCCACCAAATGAGAGCATATCCATCAAAGTCAAGTGCATCCATATGCACCTTCTTCTCCTCAGAATAATTATACATGCGAAATATGTTTTTGACCTTCAATTCCCATGTCAAATAAGCATCAGGATCAGATGTGCCTTCAAATTTTGGCATGCTAAATTTTAGCTTCTCAAACTTTTCTTCATTGGGCTGGTCATTGACATTACAAAAACGATGTTGGAAATTGTAGCACCCGGCTTTAAGAATAAAACCAGATACACACCATATGTGAGCCCAAGAAGTCAAATCTCACATATAGCTACAAATAAGGGTAATATCAAAAGACAATGCTTAAATACATAGAATATTAGTATAAAGAATATAACCTTAGAGTATAGATAGCGGAAAGACAACTCCAATCTTTCGGCGACGACTCCAAATCCACAGGGACAACTGCCTGGTTGATCACAAGCCTAATTTCTCCAAACTGCCACGTTGGCCTAAGTCTGCGTCGTATGCGCCTCTTCTCCCTCCTACCCACTAATGCACCGGGCCCGCATGTCGGGGTCTCCTTCTTCTCCCCCACGTAGCTCCGTCGGACTCTACCGACGCCGCCAAACGCTCCGTGTCCGCATCGCTCCCATCTCCTCCGTGCCATGCACGCCAAGCAGCCTGGTCCCATATAAAAATGAGCCCATGCTGCCTCCTTAATCTGCCCTCTAGCATCAAAGCTACCCTCACCAAGTCACTGCCTAGCCCTAGCGCCGCCGCCGTCAGGTCCAAGTAGCCGCATGCATCATCGTCGATTCCTAGCTCTGGATTTTGGACTCGGTGAGTTCACTTTGAGTTTCTATCTCTCCCTGTGTCCTTATTTCCCTCAGTCATGTATTGTAGGTCAAGAACCAAGAACGCCGCCCACTCCAGCCATGGCGCCACCACAGATAGCTCACTGCCGTGCCACGTTGGGCCACCCTGATGCCCTCATTGGGTTCGCCATCTCCTCCTCTTGCTCCCCGTCCTCTTCCCATGTCTCATGGGGCTCGAATTTGCCTAAACCGAGCTCGCCACGAAGCTTCTCGTTGCCATCAATGGTGGGCCACCGCGCCGTCCCTGTTTCCGGTCGGCCGCATTCGTCTTCTTCCCCTCCCAATCCAAACACGACCATCCAACTCTAATCCAATGGTACCAGATGGAAGATACCCCTTCGTCTTGGACTTTTTAAAAAAGATCCCTTACAATTACTTGAGGTATAATCCACTGTAAGGAAAATGGACCCTAGGCCCATTTACTCTGGATTTTGGTGATTGAGGACCAACACAACCAAGTTGGACTAATGAATTTGCAAGTGATTGTTTTGTAGTTCAATAGGGTGCAAGACATGACTTGGACGAAGGCAACATGATGATCTGATGATCAACACCATAAGCAAGACCCTAGTAGGACAAGAGAAGACCCAAGATACCAAGCAAAGTTCAAGCACGAAGATAGGAATCAAGCCGTACGCAAGATCGTGAAGAAACGAGCTCACAGAGGTGACCGGACGCTGGACCGGATGCTGGTGGAAAGCGACTAGACGCTTCGATCAAGAGGCTTGGTAATAGGCATCAGCAGCAGCGACCAGACGCTGGTAGCAAATCGACCGGACATAGAACAACAGCGTCCGATCAAGTACAGAAAGGTTCTACAGCGGTGAAATTGTGACCAGATGCGTCTGGTGGCATGTGACCGGACGCTGGCCCCAGCGTCCGATCAGTTGATCATGGCTCTAACGGTCAAGACAACTAGACGCGTTCGGTCAGGACGTGATTAGCGTCTGGTCAGTAGCAGAAAAGTGGGATTTCATCTCCAACGGCTACTTTCTCAGTGGGGCTTATAAATAGCCCCCCCCCCTAACCAGCCATTTGAAGGGCATGGAGCTAAGGAAACATATCAAGGGTGTTGATACACCATTTTAGTGATCTTCACTTGCATAGTGCTTAGTGATTCATTAGGTGATTAGGGTAGGTGCTTTGCAAAGTGCTTAGGTTGATTAGACCACCACTTATGCGCTTGCTCTAGGTTTAGGCCTAGTGTTTAGTGAGGTTTGCATACCTCTTACCACTCGGTGCATGTGCACACCATTGTTGTACATTAGAGAGGCTTGTAGTCTTGCGAGATCACACCAACTGCGGTTGTGGTGTGGCCACCACCGTGTACCAGAGGGAACAAGGCCCGCTACATTTTGGTCAGAAGCTTGATAGTGAAGACGGTGGGGAGCATCCAGGAGAGGCTTGCCAGAAGGCATGATGGAGACCAACTTGCATGTGGGGAAGGCCCGAGGCTATCCATGGAGTTACCCGACCGGGAGCTTGGCCCTTGCAAGGGATTCCTTGCGAGGGGCTCCAACGAGGACTAGGGAGAAACTTGCGTGCTTCTCGATACCTCGGTAAAAATACCAGAGTCATCGACCGGAGTTTGCATATCTCTTCCTTGCTCTTTAGCTTCTGCATTTACATTGATTGTAGTACTCCTTTTGCGGTATAGATAGCAACACACTAGCAAAACCGTAGTTGCACATTTAGATAGTTTACCTTTTGTATAGGTTTTGCTAAGGTTAGAAAAAGAGGCCATAGTTTAGAGTTAGAATTTTAAATTGCCTAATTCACCCCCCCCCCCCTCTTAGGTGTCACAGTCCCCTACAAGTGTTATCAGAGCCAGTTGGCTCAATTTGGACCTTTGGCATAACTGTCGTTGAGCTGACGCTATTTAGAGTGGTTGAGATGGATATCTCTAGGCCTCCGCACTTTGACGGCACTAACTTCTCCTATTATAAAGCTAGAATGGCTTGCTACCTTGAGGCAATTGATTTAGGAGTTTGGAGAGTCACTCGTGGCGGGATGAAACCCATTAAGAATCCCGATAAACCCACGAAGAGTGAAGAAAAGGAAATTCATTTCAATGCTAGAGCTAAGAATTGCTTGTTTGAATCTTTAAGCATGGATGTGTTTAACCAAGTGTTCATTTTAAATATGGCATATGAAATTTGGTTAAAACTCCAAGAGCTCCATGACGGCACATCTAATGTCCATGAGCAAAAACATTGTCTAGCTAAGCAAAATTATGATTCCTTTACAATGAATGATGATGAGCTTGTTCATGATATGTATTCTTATTTGAATCTAATTATCAATAAGCTCCATTCAATAGGACTAACAAAGCTAGATGATGCGGACATCATGAGAAAGATTATCTCTGTTCTACCACAAATGAAATATGCAAGCATCATCACCATCCTTCACAACATGGAGGACTTGAGCACCATGACCCCAACCATAGTCATTGGCAAGATAATGGCATTTGAAATGTCACGCAAGATGGGTCAAGAAGAAGCCTCTTCATCAAGCAAAGGCAAAGCTCTCTCATGTAGCGAGAAAAAGAAGATGAAGGGCAAGCAAGTCGATACAAGATCAAGCTCAAGCTCCTCAAGTGAAGACAAAGAAGAAGATGAGGATGATGATGATGATGATGATGAAGATTCAAGTGATGATGATCCATCTTCCTCCTCCACCTCCGACCTTGATGAAGAATCAATCAAACTTATCAACAAGGTGGAGAAGATGATCCAAAGGCTCAATGTCAAGGGTGTGCCCATCCAAATTGAAGATCTCATTTTCACCAATCAATGAAATGAGCAAAGAAAGAGAGGATGCTATGGATGCGGCGAGTTGGGGCACTTTGTGGAAGTTTGTCCAAACAAGCCCATACCCAAGACAAAGAAGAAGGCATGCAAGAACCAAGCCCTCACATCAATAAGGTCATGGGATGATTCTTCAAGTGAAGAAGAACACCATCACAAGAGGCGAGGGCGCAAGCACTTATCATCAAGCTCTTCTCGTATGTGCCTTATGGCACGAGGTAACGAAAGCTCATCCTCTAGTGAGAGTGATAGTGATGATGAAATGCCTTCTTATGATGAAATTGTGCAACAAAATCTTAATTATGCTAAAGTTTGCACTAGTCAACAAAAGAAGCTCAAAAAATTAAAAGAAAAGCTAGATAGTTCACAAGAAGCATACAAAACTTTGCTTGAACAATATGAGAACTTTGCTAATCTCAATGTTGAACTATCTACTAAAATTGAGCAACTTGAGGCTAGTGCAACAACAAATGCAAGCACAATCAATGATGACCAACTTGTAAAGAAAAATGAAAAATTAAAAGAAAAGTTAGCTAACTCACAAGATGCTTATAAAAGTTTGCTTGCTAAAATGGAAACCATGTGCACATATTGTGATGAGCTAACTAATAAAGTTGCTAATCTTGAAGCCGTTATTACAACCCCCACCAAGGCATCTAAAATGAAAAGTTCTATCTTTAACATGTCTAAAAAGGATGCCTCTACTTCTTGTAATGATTTATGTTTAGACTCATCTTTGTACAACCAAGTTTATGTTGAGCAAGTTGTTGTAGATACAAGCACACAAGAGGTTGCAAAGGAGAATGAGCAACTCAAGCAAGAAATAGCTCGCCTCACCAAGGACTTAATTCAAGTGAAAGGCAAGGCGAAGCAAGCCCAACTTCATCAAGATAACACCATCAAGGGAGTGAAGAAGCTTGATGAAGGACAAACCATGGTTTGCTACGTGTGCCACAAGGAAGGTCACAAGTCCTATGAGTGCAAGGTGAAGAATGGGGGAGGAGCAAAGAAGAAAGAGAAAAAGCAAACAAGCAAGCTCTCCAACACCTACACCAACAAGGTGGACAAAAAGGCCTCCACACCTTATCTCTTGAAGAAGGAAAATGACAAGGTGGTGGCCATCAAGGTGAACAAGCAAGCCAACATTGGGGCCAAACGTTTTTGGGTGCCAAAGGAAATCATTTCCAACATGAAGAGCACCAAGAAGATTTGGATCCCAAAAGGGAAGTGAGAAGTCCAATGGACTTCAGAGAATTTGGAGACTTGGCAAAGTATGGATGCATTTCATGGGTTGCATCATGATGGACAAAATCATTGCCAAGTGGGATAGTGAATACTTGCGTGCTTCTTGATACCTTGGTAAAAATACCAGAGTTGTCGACGGGAGTTTGCATATCTCTACCTTGCTTTTTAGCTTCCGCATTTACATTGATTGTATTACTCCTTTTGCGGTAGAGATATTAATACACTAGCAAAACCGTAGTTGCACATTTAGATAGTTTACCTTTTGCATAGGTTTTGCTAAGGTTAGAAAAAGAGGCCATAGTTTAGAGTTAGAATTTTAAGTTGCCTAATTCACCCCCCCTCTTAGGCATCATGGTCCCCTACACCCGTCATACAAAACGTTTTTCTCGACTTTGTTTTCTTCTTTTGAAAGCGTATTTTGTTTCGGTTAAGTCTAAAATACGTTTCAGCTATTTACATATTTGCCATTGATTTTGTTTTAGCCATAATTTCTCCGTTTTAACTCCGATTTGACCCGTTCAACTTGCGTTAGGTTCGTAATTTCATAATCTACATGTTTATACCACTTTTAGATATGTTTTAAACTTCTAAAATATGAGGTTAGATTTAATCTCTTATTTTAATAAAGGAAATCTTGTTTATTTCATATCTTCTGCGTTTTAGCTACGTTTGGACCCATTCAAGTTGCGTTAGATTCATAGCGACGAGATCTGCATGTTAGTAATAGTGTTTATCATGTCACTAATACTAGAATTTCATGGTTTAAATCATATCTTAAATAACAATTATGCAACTGAATTTTATAAATAAAATGTGATTTGTTTCACTTTAGTTTCATAATTCAAATCTAAATTTGACTTAAATTATAATCTCTATAAAATATCTTATATATTTTTTATATAATTAAAACACATGAAGCCAATAGTTTTATATTTTCTCCTATGAGCAAATCTTTCGATAGATGTATCTTTTTCACCGTAGCTCCGATTAGAGTGCTTTTCGCGTCTGTGTTCGTAGCAAGACGTAGATTCGTTTTACAAACTTTTCATCTTGATTTTATGTTTGGTTTACTATTCTAATTTAGATCTATTGTTTGCTTCATGTATGAATGGATGCTTATGTGATGCTTTATGATTACGTCCAGTCAGTGAGATATACGTGGTGATCAAGAAGAAGAAGAAGAGCGTTGAAGATTAAAGCTTACCGAAGGATCGGTGTTTTAAGGAAAGTATACCATGGGATCTTCTTTGTTGTCCTATACACCTTTAATCATTTAATTCATACTGCATGTGTCTACCTTGACTGCCACTAAGGATTTCCTAGTATTTTGTTACCCTGTACCTTGATACCTTTGGGTTATTGCATTGGGTAGTATGATGCTAGTGCTCAACTACAACCATGATCTTGTAACTTGACTAATGGTATATGCAATAAACATTAAAAGATGCTTTTTAGCAACATGGAACAAGGGAGCTAGAGCATTGGGCTATTTTTATGGTGCTCTAGATTCCTCTCCCTAAGGACTTATCTATAAGTGATCATTCGGGACTTACAGTACAACTATGAGGGTTATATGGCTCTGGCTTTAGCTCAGTATGAGGACCCTTTCTAGCTTGTTAGAGGTTACCTTTATTGGCGTAAGAATGGCTTGTTGAATCATGTATAGGACAGCCTCTACTCTTATGTGTATAGTAATGATGGAATTGTGCCATTCGACAGGGGGTTCCTATATTTGTTTGTCGAGTGAATCTAATGACCCTAACTTGTTAGATGAACCTTTAAAAGGATTCATAGTGAACCCTACCAACCTTCCTTGGAAGTGGATCAAGAGATTAGCTACCTCGGGCGATATGGTAAATCACGACTCACAGTGAAAGTGTACAACCTCTGCAGAGTGTAAAACTGATATATCAGCCGTGCTCATGGTCACGAGTGGCCTTGGAACCCTTACGGAATAGATAATGAACACTGATGATACAGATGATGAAGATGCTCATTAATGATTACTATTTATGCTATTCATTATTCATGTTTACCTAATCATGTGTTTATACGGGCTTGTGATAAACTTGTTGCTACTCAATTGCTAAAAGATGACTCATTAAAAGCTAATCGTAGTTAAACCAGTGTCAGCCTTTTGAGCCTCATGAACCCCATGTTATATTTGTTGAGTACGACATATACTTATGCTTGCTTTACTTTTTAAATCTTTGGAAAAATCTCAGATGGGTACCAGATTGATAGTCTGGAGGAGTTAGGCTTGTGATCAACCAGTCAGTTGTCCCTATGAATTTGGAGTCTTCGCCTATAGATCGGAGTTGTCTTTCCACTGTTTGCTATCTAAGGTTATATTCTCTATACTAAGTACATTATTTATTGAGCATTGTCTTTCGATATTATCCTTATTTGTAGCTATATGTGAGATTTGACTTCCTGGGCTCACATATGGCGTGTATCTGGTTTTGTTCTTAAAACCGGGTGCTACAACTATGAAGCTTTTCCCCAGTCATTCTAATAAGGAGCAGTCGCTAAGGATTCCATCTCCCAAGTGTTATGGAGTCATCTCTAGAAGTGGCACTTATACACGCAGCATAGTACACACCATGGGGATGAGGCCCATACCCATCATGGTATGCCCCTCTTGCTCTTTTGGTAAACTGCTACAAACTAGAAAGAGCAAGGTACTAGACTAAGACCAGAGTCATGTAGCCCTCACAGCTATACTGTAAGTCATGGATGATCACTTACAGATAAGTCCTTAGGGAGAGGAATCTAGAGCACCATAAAACAACCCCAATGCTCTAGCCCCCTTGTTCCATGTTGCTAAAAAGCATCTTCTAATGTTTATTGCATATACCATTAATCAAGTTACAAGATCATGGTTGTAGTTGAGCACTAGCATCATACTACCCAATGCAATACCCCATAGTTATCAAGGCACAAGGTATAAAGTACTAGGACATCCTTAGTGGTAGTCAAGGTAGACACATGCAGTATGAATTAAATGATTAAAGGTGTATAGGACAACAAGGATGATCCCATGCTATACTTGCCTTATATTTTGATCCCTCTTCAAGTCCAAAACATCAAAGATCTGCTTCTTGTTTCACCATGTAAAACTCACCGACTGGACACGATCACAAAACACCACACAAACATTCATGCAATCATACATGAAGCAAATAGTAGATCTAAATTAGAATAGTACACCAAACATAAAATCAAGATGAAAAGTTCATAAAACGAATCTACGTCTCACTTCGAACACACAGATGCGAAAAGCATGCTATTCGGAGCTTCGATAAAAAAGATACATCTACCGATAGATTTGCTTTATACGCGGAAAAGAAAACTATAGGCTTCATTTATTTTAATTATATAAAAGCTTATATAAATTGAATTAAATCAATTTTAGATTTGAATTATAAAACTAAAGTAAAACAAATCATATTTTATCTATAAAATCTAGTTGCATAACTATTAATCAAGATATGATTTAAACCATGAAATTCTAGAAATAGTCATATGATAAACATTGTTACTAATGCATAGATCTTGTCGCTATAAATCTTACGCAACTTGAATGGGTCAAAACGGAGCTAAAACGCAGAAGATATGAAGTAAAAAAATTTCCTTTAATAAAATAATAGATTAAATCTAATCACAAATTTTAAAAGTTGAAAACATACTTAACAGTGGTATGCACATGTAGATTATGAAATTACGAACCTAACACAAGTTGAACGGGTCAAATAGGAGTTAAAACGGAGAAATTATGCTAAAACAAAATCAGTGGCAAATATGTAAATAGCTGAAAAAGTATTTTAGACTTAACCAAAACAAAATACGTTTTCAAAAGAAGAAAACAAAATCTAAAAAGACATTTTGGACTACGGGTTAAGTCTCAAATATTTGTAAGGGCTCTTTTGCAAATCTAGCAGCGAAGGGGTATGAGGAGATCTGGACCGTTAGATTAGAGAGGAGCGGCTCAGATTGGATCGACGGGGGAGAGAGAGAGCTGGCCACTGGAAAGAGAAGACGGTGGCGGTGGTGGCCATTGTTGGTGATAGAGCTTTGCTGGAACAGTGATTCTAGCGTCAGTTGCTTCAACAAAAGGATTGGGGAGGTGGAGAAGAGAACAGCGAGCTCACCTAACTGCTTCCCGTAGAGGAGTGCGGGTCCATGGTGGTGTGGAGAGGACCGAGGTAGCTCGGTAGCGTCAAGCTTCACATGGCCGGATCCGTCGACGGTGCTACGACTCAGTATGGGTGGCAGCTAGCACTCTTAGGTTTAGGGAAAACGGTGCAGGTGCGGCGGCTATTTAAGAGGGGCAAAGGCGTGGCGCGCAAGGCAACAGTGGAGGATGGGGCAGCGACGGACACTCAGACGGCGGCGTCAGTAGAGTCCGAGTGGGTCACGAGGTAGGAGGAAGACCTGACCTGCAAGCCTAGGCTATCGGTGAGCGCGAAAGGAAAGGAGGGGCACGCTGTGGGCCTTGCTAGGTATGAAGCTGGGCCGGCATGGTGACTTGGGCCAGCGTGAGAGAGGGAGACCGAGATGGGTCGCTGGAAGCAAAGGCCAAGTGGGGAGCGGGAAGCGGGCCGCACGGTGCTGAATGGAGCTAAACGGGCCGGCGTAGTGGAGAGAGGGAGAAAGTGAGTTTCCATTTTCAATTTTTTTCCTATTTCATTTTTTTAAACCAAATTCAATCATGACCAAAGTCAAATTCAAATGGGGTTTCAAATATACTTTTTCAACTCAAGTAAAAATGAGGAATTTTAGTAAGTCTTCCCAAAAAAAATTTACAACTTTTTAAATTCTTTTATTTTCAAAATTTCTTTTCTTGTACTTCAAAGCCAACTTCAAAAACATTTTGGCATATTTTCAATTTGAATCAAATCCACACAATACAAAGAAACAAATGCACCAACATGTATGCACAAACATGTTGCTACCTTTTAATTTAATGAAAAAATTTATTTTCCTATATTTCATGTGCACAAAAAATAAAAAATAAATCATTTTGAACCTATTTTCAAAAGTGCTAATTTTAGGGTGTTACAATTCTACCCCCCTTAAGATGAATCTCATCCCCGAGATTCGGAGAACGTCGACTACGAGATAGGGATAGTTCGTCTTTGGATTCTTCTTTACTTCCTCGTGTAGTTCCATCTCCTTGATAAGGATCCCCCTTTACTTTGCATACCTGTTAATCTTACTCCAAGAATCTTGCCAAACTGATTCCAAGATTCTGACAGATATCCTAGACAATACTCAGGTAATCCCCAATCACTAGGCCACCTTTCCTATAATACCAATTCTCTTTCTTAAATATCCACCTTCCAACGAAACCTTACGAATCCCTTCATCAGAAGTAGAATTTACCACCATTCTTCAAAACATTAATGATTCCGATCAAGTTGCTCAAACTTGGAATATAATTCTTAGTCCTTGGTGTCACCCGAACCTTCTTAGCAAAATTCTCCATTGCTAAGGGCATCGGCCATGACTTTGCTCCTTGAAGTAATAGCACTTTTCCAAGTTATAACCAATTTCATTCCAACGAGGATATCACAAGCTCAAGACCAACTTAGTGAAGATATCCTGTAGATTCTTGTGACCCTCCTATATGTCACTTTTACTTCCAAGAAGATATTACTTCCATGCTCCACAATGGATAACTCCGGATAACATGTTAGGTAGTTCAACTCATGCTTCCTTAGTTGATAAGGTACTACATTTTTCTTCTTGCATAAGAACACATTCCACTACTTAACATAGTGCATCCTAGTGGATATAAAGCTCTTGTCCTAATTTTGCAAAGCTAATACATATGTTTTACTCCAACCTCTTCTTGGATTCCATCAAACACTTACCTGAAGTTTCTTGATCCAAACTAACTTAAAACCTCTTCCAGTAGCATTATCAATATCTTGATGATCTTGGTTAAACCTTCCTTGAACCTTTAATCAAACTTCAATGAGACTCTAAGTTTCTCTCACATCTTTGGGTACCACCGCGCTTCCGCTGCGTAAACTAAAACATAGGATACTTCATCTTGCAAATTCTTCAACTTGGCTACCCCCCTTAAGAAAAGACAGACTAGGGGACACAAAAAGGTAGCTTGCATCTTCTTATAGATAAGCTAACTAACATCAAGATGTTCTGACATCCCAATGATACTCTTGTGTATGGGCAAGAACAAGAAACATGAAATTCCTCGTGAGATGAAAAACAACAGCGTAGTAAAACAGCTGTAACTCTCATTCCATTAATCCAATGATATTGTGGCTTATACAGTTGGAAATATTATAAAATTCTCCACAACTTCCCTATAGAATACTTTTCCAAATTCTACAGTTTAGGAGGTCGAAAACAGTGCACAACAGAAACTGCTCCAGGTTTTAAACAGCACAGATGCATCATCTTGTGATTTTCATAACTCCATAGCCAAAATAGCTATCATGGTGATTCTTGCTCTCAGAGAAAGATATGGAAGTATACTATTGTCTAGAATTTTCTCATGATTTTTGGTTGTCCAATAATAGAGATATAAGCCAAAGAGTGCAGGCTGCTCCGAAAAGACAGGATAGAGGAAACAGAAGAATACCATAACCCAACTATTTATTGCACTGATCCTTATACCTTAGGCCTATAAACTAAATGAAATTGTGGGAACACCTAACAAGATCATTGCAATCATTACAAAGATTCAAAACAATCATAAGCATAATGACAACTCAACAAAGCAATAAAGGTGCACAACTCAATCATTGACTCAACTTGCGATACTATCGTCCTCATTGTTCTAGGGGTAACAATCCTAAGACTCGTCTTCAGATTACGCAAGAAGATGATGAGGGATAGTTCTAAAAGCATATCAAATCAAGGGGTGAAGATGAGAACAAAGACTTTAAAATAAGCACCAAGGTAGAGATGAATAGCAAAGGTAGAGATATAGTAGAGAAGAAAATAGCGAGGTTCATAGAGCAAGGGTTTTTGTAGCAACTTCTAAACCTTAGAACGACCAGTTTCTACTAGACTTGTGTCATATAGTCAATACTGCTCTGATACCACTTTGTAGCACTCGGTTTTAAGAACAAAACTAGATACACACTATATGTGAGATTTGACTTCCTGGGCTCACATATGGTGTGTATCTGGTTTTGTTCTTAAAACCGAGCGCTACAGAAATTATCATTGTGATGCAACCTAAATGTATCTTGCTGTTCAGTGTCATGTGCAGCACCATTCCCACGCCCACGACCTCTTCCTCTACCAAAGGCATCACCACCTTCGCCTCTTCCATGCCCTTATTCAAGGGCATGAACTCGGTCGTGCTCTTCTCGCTACAAATGGGTTGCAATCTTCTCATTGGTCTCATCTACCTCTTCAAGGTGCACACTTGCAGCACCACTTGTCTTTAAGGTCTTCATAACCTCCGCAACCATGTTGGCTTGGATGGTATTCATGTTTTCATTGAGTTGTGTGTTGAAGTCTTTCATCATCATAGTGAGATTGGGAGTGATTCCTAGTGCATTTGCTTGAGTGATTGCATCTAGTGGCACTTGGGGATCATTGTGGCTATGGCTTTCTTATTACTCTTGGTGGTTGCCGCCACCTAGATGGCTTGGAGCAGTGGAGGAGTTTTGGCACATGTTGGTGATTGTTTGTGGTAGGCTCCGGTGATTGTGAGGGGTCTTGTACCTTCCCCGGTGGAGAGCCAAAAGGTAACACTAGTGGATTGCTTGTGTCATTGAGTTACATCACTTGTGGGTAGGTTCTTGCGGTGTACAATTGTATGGACGAAGTTCGTGCAACACCTCTTAACCCCCAAACCACCAAGTGTTGGTCGACACAATGGGGACTAGCGTGCAGGCAAGCACGTGAATCTCGGGAGAAAAATTGGTTGTCTCTTGCCCTTTGGTATTCTCCCGGTGATTGAATTGGTACTCATCTTGTGATTGGTTCACTCCTCTATGCGGCGGTATAATCACCCTACTCACTCATTTACATTCCCGCATACTAGTTGTAGCAAGCTCTTTGATGTAGCTAGAATTGTGTTGACACCATTTTTTCCACGTGTCAAAATGATCAGAGTGGGCTAATCGGTAGGAGGAAAGTTACTGTATACGCTGACAGCCGATGAGAATCAGCTTGTAAAAGATGGTTGCCGATAAATGGTGGTGATCGATGGAAAGGTTGATTTAGACTCGGGCATTATCGATAAGGTTGGAGATGTTATTGTCGATGCCGATGAAGGAAGGCTTGAAGACTACTGCTGATGAAACAGGAAGTATGCCGATGTAAAGGAGGTCGGTGAGATTTCCATCGTAATTGAGGTGGACAGGGAAATAGATAGGAGTTGATTTCCTTTTCTATATTTGTTAGAGTATGATTCATGTAAGAGTCACGTGTTTCCTTAGATATGGACTTGGTGTCCTAGTTGTATTTGGTTATGTCTCTTTAGATTAGGGTATAAATATAGATTGAGGGGCAATGTAATAAGGAATCAATCAATATCAAAACCAATTTTTACTCCTATTTGCATCTACTTACTTTTCGGCGACTTTGTCAATTTGCATATTTTTTCCTTTTTACGAGTTCTCATTGATTCGGCGAGTTGCATAGCTTCAGTGCGACCTTCGGCGATTCTCGAGTTCCGCGTGAGTACCTCTTGGCCGTGACTTCCGGGCGTATCGCTGTTGTCAGGACCAAAGTGCTTGTATCTTCATCCTTGTCGATTAACAGGTCAAATCGACTGGCACGCTTTGGATATCGATTCGGGTATTAGCCCTTTGTGTTTGTAGATCCACTTTTGCATCAACACATCTTTTGGCACGCCCGGTGGGACAAATCAATCCGATCAATATGTTCAATTCCGAGATTGATTTAGGGAACATTATCGCGATATCAGAAGAAGATCTTAAGGAAGAGCAGAGGCAGGCTATGGAAAAGGCTGTAGAAGAATACATGTAGCTTTGTCTGAAATCGTTTAGCCTGAACAAGAGTGGACAAGTCATCCAGAAGCAAGATTTGTCGTTGCCTCGGCAGGTTACCTTTGACTCCAATCCTGGTAAACTTCAAGAGATGGTTAATTCTGCAGTAAATCATGCTTTGATTAATCATTCCAATGTGTTGTCCAATACTATTCATAATGCTGTGGTTCGAACTCTCAAAGAAGGACAAGCGTCACCGCATTACATTGGGCCTGCCTATCACCAACCAGAGCCGGCATCTATCAATACTCCATCGGCTCCCTCGGCCGTTGTGGGTACAGAAGTTACTTCTCCTCCAGTATCGGCAGTCTTACCTAATATTCAATCTACACTGATACGATCAGATCCGATACTACCAGGAGGACGAGTTCATCTTAATACAGATCTATCGGCATCAGCTATGTTAGGCCCCGTGTCTCAGAATAGCTAGATTCCTGCTAATTGGTGGGGATATGGTATGCCTTCGGAGTCATCTGCTTTCAATCCTGGGTTACCTCAAGTGTTTGATGCAGTAGGAAAAGCTCCTATACCATCGGCTATTTCGCCGATGGCTCAAGTGCCTCAATATGCCACAGCAACTACTGTGCAACCAACTCCAGGAGGTTTCCAGATGCCTTTGGTTCAAATACCCAATTCAAGTCCATCGGCAAGCTTACTGCCGATGCAGCAGAAAGCCCCTGCTATGAGTCAAACTGGGGTTCAGTTCATGCCTCAAGCTGGTTATAATTATCCAACAATGTCAGCAAATTACTAGCCATTGGTAAGTTTTGTACCGATGAGTTCTAATAATGGTTGGTTAGGACAGTTACCTGTTCAACATATAGTTCAGCAAAATCAGCAGGTTGCAGGGATTCAACAAGGTCATATGCAAACTGGTTTCCAGAATCAAGCATCAGCAGCTCAGCCGATGAATCCTTTCCAACAGGTTAATGGACCATAAGTAACGGCAAATATGCCGATTGCTGGAGATCATGGGCCACAAAGATATGTGGAGGGATATCAGCAGGCACCTCCCGTAGAAATTCAGCCAGTTCGTCAGCAGGAGGCTGATGCTTTTTGGGCCGATAAGATAGCAGAAATTATGAAGGACCAGTTTGGGATAAAGCCCAAGGTCAATACTTATTCTTATCGGACTCCATACCCTCCTGCATATGATTTAATTCCTCTCCCAAATCGGTACAAGGTACCAGATTTCACTAAATTCTCTGGGCAAGATGATACATCAACAATGGAACACATCAATCGCTTCATTATTCAATGTGGAGAGGCAGCTAGCAGAGATGAATTAAGAGTTCGATTATTTTCATCATCTTTGTCTGGATCAGCATTTACATGGTTCATTTCATTACCACCAAATTCTATTATTACTTGGGTTGATCTAGAAAAACAATTTCATAAGTATTTCTTTACTGGATTCCATGAAAAGAAGCTTACCGATTTAGTAAAATTGAGACAGCGTAATGACGAATCGGTAGAAAGCTTTGTGCAAAGGCTACGAGATGTAAAAAATAAGTGCTACAGTCTGGTGCTGGATGATCGGTAGCTTGCCGATCTGGCTTTCCAAGGGTTATTGCCACATCTTAAAGACAGATATGCTTCTCAGGAGTTTGAAAGCCTCAATCATCTTGTGCAAAGGATCTCTGATCAAGATACTAGGGTTTTTGAACCTAAAAAGAATTGGAGTAAAAAGTATCATTTGTTGAAGAAGTAGGAGATTCTGATTCTGATGAAGAACCAGTTATCGGCTTAGCTGAGTGGGTTAAGAATAAAAAGCCAATATCTTGTCCCTTTGGTCAGAAAGAACCAGAAAAGTTTACCTTTGATATCACCAAGGCCGACAAGATGTTCGATCTTCTGCTTCAAGAAGGCCAAATTAAGCTATCACCTAATCATGTGATCCCATCGGCAGAAGAGTTGAAGAAGATCTTGTACTGCAAATGGCACAATGCAACTTCACACAGTACAAATGAGTGCAAGGTGTTCAGGCAACAGTTACAATTGGCTATTGAATCTGGGAGAATTAAGTTTGGTACTTCCAAGGCCCAGAAGCCAATGAAAATTGATCAACACCCTTTTCCAGCAAATATGTTGGAGGCCAAAGGGAAGACCAAGGTATTGACGTCAGAGGCTGCTGAGAAAAACGCATCAGTGGATCCCCAACACCGGATAACTACCGATGATGCAAAAAGTAAGGGTTTGCTGGGAGAAAGCAGTAGTTCCAAAAACCCTCCTCGACCTGGCATTGTGGTTACCCATCGAAGGCAGCAGGAGGATTGGCATCAGCGTAAGGACCGATATCAACAACAGCAAGAAGAGAGACGTCGGGAAGAATGGTATCGGCATAAAAATCATTGGAGGTGCCCGTTTTTCATCCATTGCTGGGAAGAAGGTATTAAATTGCCAACTATTGAAAAATGTCCTGAGTGCAATGGTTATTATGGGGTCAATCGGTCAGAAAGGAGGTTGCAACCTGGCAATTAGGGTTTATTTATCAATGAGACAATCAGAGGCAGAGCATCAGTGCATGATCGGCTAGGGGGTAGACTTAGTGTACATGAAAGGCTTGGTAAACACGCTGGATATTTTCCAAGGAATCAAGAGGAGCTTGAGGAGATGGCAAACGCAAGAGTTCCCGATGAAGAAATATTCTACAGGGACCCTAATATACGCCGTGTAGAATCAACTGGGACCTGTTATCAGCCGGTTTGGAAGACCAAGTTTCCTCGATGGTGCCCAGAGGGTCTGACAAAGACACAGAAAAGAAGGATGCAACGTGAGCATCAAGAGGATTTATACCGAGAGGAAAATTCCTCCAATGAGAGGTCCGGTCATCGGCAGTGGCAGGTAAAACACAAAAATAAGGGTCCATTGGTAGATGTTAATATGGTATTCATGTTGCCGATGGAGTTTTTGGCACTATCTGATAATGAGGAAGAAGTTGTTCTCTCTGATCAAGTAGCTCAGTTGACACTAGATCCAATGATGGCTGTTTTTGAGAAACCTACTGATGATGAGAGACAGCATCTTAAGGCTTTGTTTGTGAAAGGCAGAGTTGATGGGCAGCCTGTATCTAAGATACTTATCGACGGAGGGGCTGCGATTAATATTATGCCTTATGTGATGTATCGGAAACTTGGTAAGGGAGATCAAGACTTGACCAAAACCGATATGATGCTGAAGGATTTTGAAGGCAATGTGTCACTAGCTAAAGGGGCAGTATGCGTTGAATTAACTATCGGCAGCAAAACCTTGCCAACGACGTTCTTTGTTATTAATGGCAAGGGTGCATATAATCTGCTTCTAGGGAGGGATTGGATTCATGCTAATTGTTGTGTTCCTTCTACAATGCATCAATGCCTCATACAGTGGATTGGGGATAAGATTGAGTTTGTCCCTGGTGATTCTTCTTATATCATCGCATCGGCAGAATCAGATACTTATGAGCGAACTAAATGCATATCAGGAGAAGTTTGGGAAAAAGAATTCCTTAGAGTGGCTGATTATGAAATTCCACCGATCCAAGCAGTCGGTTCCGAAGAAGAGTTTTAATGGATAGGTTTGCCGATGATGGAAAATTAGGTCAAGGGTTCACATTGGCAGATGATTTAGTAGAAGTAGATATTGGTGATGGCGATAGGCCAAGGCCTACTTTTATTAGTGCTAAGTTAGGTTCCAAGTGTAAGCAGCAAATAACTGATTTGTTAAAAGAGTATAAAGATTGTTTTGCTTGGGATTATACTAAGATGCCTGGATTAGACCGATCGATAGTTGAACATCGGTTACCTATCAAATCTGGATTTCGGCCACATCAGCAGCCAGCGCGCTGATGCAACCCTAATATACTTCCTGACATTAAGGCTGAAATAACTAAATTAATTGAGGCAAAGTTTATTGGGCAGTGTCGATATGCAGAGTGGATCTCTAATGTGGTTCCTGTTTATAAGAAAAATGGAAAACTTTGTGTTTGTATTGATTTCAGGAATCTTAACAAAGCACACTGATGGATGGCTATCCAATGCCGATTGCTGATTTGTTGATTGATGCTGCAGCCGGACATAAAATTATCAGCTTCATGGATGGTAATGCAGGTTATAATCAAATATTCATGGCTAAAGAAGATATTCCCAAGACTGCTTTCAGATGTCCAGGTCATGTAGGGTTGTTTGAGTGGATAGTCATGACGTTTGGTTTGAAAAATGCCAGCGCTACTTATCAAAGAGCTATGAACTTTATTTTTCATGAATACATCGGCACATTAGTGGAGATCTACATTGATGATGTAGTGATTAAGTCTGGAGATATCATAAAATATCTAGCCGATCTACGAAAGATACTGGAGTGCACAAGGAAGCATGGATTGAAGATGAATCCTAATAAATGTGCATTTGGTGTATCAGCAGGTCAATTCTTGGGTTTTATGGTGCATCAGCGGGGCATCGAAATCAGTAGAAAGTCTATTGATGCGATTAACAAGGTGGTTGCTCCTACCAATAAAACCGAATTGCAATCTTTGATCGGTAAGATTAATTTCATTAGAAGATTCATATCTAATCTGTCGGGTAAGATCAAGGCTTTCAGTCCATTACTTAAATTGAAAGCCGATCAGGAATTTGTATGGGGAGCTGAGCAGCAGTTAGCCCTAGATGAAATTAAGAAATATTTAACAAATCCTCCAGTGCTAGTTCCACCTCAACATGGGAAACCTTTCAGGTTGTATTTGTCAACTGATGATACCGTTATCGGTTCAGCTCTTATTCAAGAATTTGAAGGGAAAGAATGTGTTATTTATTATTTGAGCAGAAGATTAGTGGATGCTGAGACAAGGTATCCGGCCATCGAAAAATTATGTCTGTGTTTATACTTTTCTTGTGTCAAATTAAGACATTATTTGTTATCTGCCGAATGTACGGTCATATGCAAAGACGACGTAGTCAAGTATATGCTGTCGATGCCGATATTAAGTGGTAGAATCGGCAAGTGGATTTTAGCATTATCAGAATTTGAACTACGTTACAAATCGACTAAGGCAGTTAAGGGGCAGGTTATGGCTGATTTTGTCACTCAGCATTGTAATACAGTGGACTCTCTGGAGGTTGCTCCTTGGACACTTTTCTTCGATGGGTCCACATATGGTGAAGGAGCAGGTATCAGCATTGTGTTGATTTCACCTCAAGGAAGGAAGTATGAGTTTTCATTGCCAAATGTTGCTACATCGACAAACAATCAGGCTAAATACCAAGCCTTGATAAAAGGGTTAGAATTGCTGAAGGAGATACATGCCGATGCTGTTGAAATCTTTGGTGATTCTATGCTAGTTATAAATCAATTGGCTGGGATTTATGAATGCCAAAGTGAAGTTTTAATTTCGTATTATGAAAGATGTTTGCAATTGTTGAAAGGGTTTAGAGATTTTCGTCTTGAACATATTTCTCGACTGCATAATGAAGAGACTAATCGACTAGCTCAGCATGCTTCAGGGTATCAGCCTATTCAGGAAGTGCTAACATCAGCGGTCGATACCGATGACTGGAGAAATGAGATTATCGATTATTTAAAGGATCCATATAAAAAGGTTGAAAGACGTATAAGGTTCCAAGCTACCAAGTATGTGCTCCTCGATGATGAATTATATTATCGAACTATAGATGGAGTTTTACTCAGATGTGTTAGCAGTGATGAATCGAAAAGCTTGATGGGTGAAATTCATGAAGGAGTGTGTGGAGCGCATCAATCGGCTTTCAAGATGAAGTGGATGATCAGAAGGAATGGATACTATTGGCCAACTATTCTTGAAGATTATTTTAAGTATTTTAAAGGATGTCAGGGGTGTCAAAAGTTTGGTAATGTTCAAAGAGCGCCTACATCGGCTATGAACCCTATAATTAAACCTTGGCCGTTCTGGGGATGGGCTATCGATCTCATCGGTCAGATTTATCCGCCATCGAGCAAAGGACATAAATTTATTCTGGTTGCTACCAATTATTTCACAAAATGGGTTGAGGCGATTTCTTTAAAAAAGGTGACATCAGCTAATATGATCGATTTTGTGAAAGAGCATATTGTTTACCGATTTGGTATTCCTCAAACTATCACTACCGATCAGGGTACTATGTTTACATCAGGAGAATTTGATGAGTTTGCTGCAGGTATGGGAATTAAAGTTTTAAATTCTTCTCCATATTATGCTCAAGCTAATGGTCAGGCTGAGGCTTCTAACAAAGGGATCATCAAACTCATTAAGCGCAAAATTGAAGAAAATCCTAAGAGGTGGCATACAGTATTAAATGAAGCCTTGTGGTCATATCGGATGTCATACCATGGTGCAACCAAAGTAACGCCTTATCAGTTAGTATATGGACACGACACAGTATTACCTTGGGAAATTAAAATTGGCTCTAGGCGAATACGTTCTCAAAATCAGCTGACAGCCGATGATTATTATACTCTTATGAAGGATGAGTTGGAAGATGTGGCGGGTCATCGGTTAAGGGCTTTAGTTAGCATCGAAGAAAATAAGAAAAGAGTAGCCAGATGGTATGACAAGAAGGTGAAGGTAAAGGAGTTTGCCGATGGAGATCTGGTCTGGAAATTGATTTTACCGATTGGAACTAAAAGTTCAAAGTTTGGAAAGTGGTCTCCTAATTGGGAAGGTCCATATCGGATAAATCAGTCTGTTCCTGGTAACGCATATATTCTAGAAACCCTCGAAGGGGTTATGTTTCCCAGAGCATTAAATGGAAAATATTTAAAGAAATATTACCCTAGTATCTGGATGGATGCAAAAAAGTATAAGTGCCGATAACAGTCCTATCGGCTAGAGTTATACAAGGATGTCAATGTCTCATAAAGTACCGATGCAATAGACAAGATTTACAAGTTTAACAAAGATTGGATAGCCAATATCGCACGCAGGCGAATCTGGTCGGCTTCCTTCATTTCTTTGATGTCTTCATCGGCAGCACCCTCCATAGGCTTGAGTTTTTTCTTCATGGCCAAGGCTTTGCGAGCCTAGATGTCTCTTTCTTGCTGAAGGGCTTTGATGGCATTGGGTAGCCGGCTTTCTTCTTGTTGGGCATGAGTTAAGGCTGCCTCGACTTCTTTCAATTCAGCCAATAGAGCCATCTTCTTTGCCGATAAGTCTAAGATTTTCTGCTTAAGTTCAGCGCCCGAAGTTTGCAAGTTGTCGATGCCCTTGTGCTTCTCATCGGCAATCTGTTTCAATTGTAGCATCTCTTCTTTGAGTTGAGCCTGAGCTGCTCTATCGGCAATATGTTGAGCAACCCGTTGATATTGCAGTTGATGGCTTTCTAAATGGGCTGCTGGGAAGAGTACTTCTTCAACATCGGCAGGGACCTGGCCACGGATTGTTTTGAAAATTGTCTTTGCAGGGTCCAAGTCATCTACCAGTTAGGCGGTATCCTGCTGTAACAAGTTTAGGAGAGCTTCCAACTTGGACTTAATTTCTGCCGATATTGTTCCCAGTGCAAGGGAAGAACTTGTTTCCTCTCCATCATCATCAGAAACGTCAATGGCAAAGGAAAATAGGCTGTTTGGGGAGTCTTGTTCCTGAGAAAAAGAAAAAGAGGTCAGTTAAGGATAAGTATGAATATTATAAATCGACTAGGTCAATCGGCTTACCTGTTTCAAGGCAATTTCCTGTACTTGGCTGGAGGAAGCAGCCTAGAGTATGCCATGTGGAGGATCGGCTGAGCTTGCCGATGGGATATCCTCTGTGGCCTCATCGATGGTTGGCTCTTGGGGTATGATGACCGATGGTATGTCCTGTACAGGAGGATTAACTGCTTGCTCAGTTGCATCGACTGATTCTGGCCGGATTGCAGACATTGGGGCAGATGTGGGGATCGGCATGGACTTCTGTCGTTTTTGCTGTGCCTCGGCATCTGTTAAGGCTTTGCGCTTTGCTTGGGCCTCAGCAACGGTTGGCTGGGGGGCATCGGCACTTGTTGGTTGTGGAGCTTGGACATCTGGTACGCTTGCCGATGTACACATTTGTTGCTGCAAAACAAGTGTAAGGTATGATATTTAACAGATAAAATGTAAAATCAAAGGAATACCTCTGAAGGTTTGTCAGAAGTAGTGGTGCTTGATGTCGGAGGAATTGCCGATGACGATCCAGCAGCGGCTCTTACACCCTGATGATTAATGTTAATACAGTTTGTGATCGGCATGAGTAGAAATAAATAGGGTTGTTACCTTGAATGCCTTGATCAGGGTTGTAGCAGCAGCCAATAGAGTGGCCCTAGCTGTAGCCAATTTGGACTTGGAGGTGATGGTCTTGGCACGGGTCTTCTGGTGAGTCAAAGCAGCTAAGGTGGGGGCGTTGTAGCCGATCGATGATATCGGGGAAACAGGCCGAAGATCAAAGGGTTTTCCACTTTTGCTCATAGATGGTGCTGGGTTGTTAACCTATCACGAGAAAGTTAGTTACTGATATATGAAAGGAAAAAGCAGAAGGGAGTTAAAAGAAACTTACTGCGTCATCGGGAATGGCGTATTCAGGGTCGATCATGTGCCGATATGTGTGAGCAGATGTTGCAAACAGTTGTTCCCTCCACTCTCGCCACCATTGCTTATATGATTCGGTGATGAAAGATACTGGCGTCCAGATGGATATATCGACATCTGTAGTATCGGCATCGGGGGAGAGTCGCACTACCCTGCTCCAATCTGTTCCGTAGGTGATTGTTTCTCTGGGTTTGATCACATCGGCAAAACAAAGTTTGATTGGCAGTTGCCCAAAAGCCAATTGACGGGATACTGCCGATGGGTTGTAAAATTCATATGTGATATTGGTGTTTTTTCCGCTACCAAATGTGTTTACTGGGATTGCCCTAGGAGTAATGATGGCCATCATGAGTTCATTATCCTGATTCAGAGTGTCATCGGCAAAGTTGAAAAGGAGGGGGAATCTGTTTTCTTCATCAATATAAGGTACCCAGGCCCTATGATCACGAGAAAGACCATTATAGAAGCTTTGGAAGAATCTGCGTATCTGGTCTTCATTGGCCTCTGTTCCAGGGAGGACAATTATGGCTTCACCAAAATTGAGGGGTGAGCGTGTTGCCGATTCCTCGTCCCCAAGCACGTGGTCTTCAGCAATTTCTTGTGGGAATTGTTGGGCAAAGAAGTCCCATTACAAACGTTTGTGCATATGGGCATTCAGCCACATGTTGATAAACCACCACGGGCCTCCTAAGTTGCCGATGGGTTCGCCAAGCAAAAGTTTCTGAGACACTTGATGAAGAAGATGATAAGTGGAGCTCAGAAGGTATCGGCCAAGAGGGAACCTTACACCATTAGCCAAGAGTTTAGCCGCGGGGAGGAAGGCGTTGGTTGGTCCTACTGATCGACCATAGAAGATAAATTTTTCTAGCCACATATTCAAGAATGTGGCATGTTCCCTCTGGTTAATTGTCCCGGTTCTTTGGCATTCTTGAATGTATCCCGTCCAACCGCCGATGTTGCGGGTATTCACCCTATATTCAGATTTTCTGCCATAGATGGAGCCTTCATCGGTAGTTGAAATGTCCAAACCAGTGAGCATGTGGACATCGGCAAGTGTGGGAGTAGCTGGGCCATGTCCAAACATAAAAGTGTTTGTTGTGTCTGACCAGAAGTAAGCAACTGCAATCATCATTGACTCGTTCTTTTGCATATCGGCAATGGATAGCCTAATGTATTGGTCTAGCTTCCGTTCTGCCCAGTGTACTTGCATCGACCTATTGACCCTCAAGTACCAATCTTTCCACTCTTTGGTGGTTTTGGGCCAAGATCAGAATGTATCTTTCCATAAATTCAGAGAGAAATTTTGGGCTCTAAAAGGGATTCTGTTAACCTCTGCATTAATCAGATCAGTTGGATCTAGGTTGCCCATTGGTCCTAGGCATTGGACATGTGGCTGATCGGTTGGAATAACTAATTTGTTGCGCAGTTCCTAAGTTTAGAGGATCCGAAGAACAAAAGAAAAGAGAAAAATTACCAACTGTATGAACTTGCAAAGACCAGAGGAATCGAGGTAAAAGGTAATGGAAGAGGAATGAACCGCAGGGACGTTGAAGTTGATTGCCATTATCTTGAGGTAGATGGGGGCACGAGCCAGAGACTCGAGGTTGATGCTGGAGAAAAGTTCTTGTTGGTTGAGGTCGCGCAGTTGTTCGTCGGAGTCGCCGCTGGAAAGAGAGAATGTCAAAGATTGGAGTCTGAGGGTAGAAGACGAGCGTTCCGGAGAAATCTATTTATAAGCCGCTTGGAGTAGGGGTATTCTGGACTTATCTCTATGCCGCGCGCATGTAGGTCGAGGTGGTTCAGATGGATATGGTAACTGTTCACACGATAATCAAGGGATTGTACAGATGATTTGATGGCAAGTAATCATGACTTGGAAGAGATCTTGGTACAGGATATTTTAATTCTGAAAATGGCGACATTATTATGTTAGGATCTTGCCGATGGATTATTGTTTCGGTATCTTAACCATAATCAGGGCAAGAGTGGTTGGCAATTGTGCGATATTTACTGAGGTGCGTGAATCAGGATTAGATTTGATTAGATTTGATAACAGATCAAGTTTTGGCTTGAAGGATGAGTTACGGTAATTGGGCAAAGGCAAACGTTATCTGGAGTAAATTTCGGAGCATTAATGGTTTTATACTCCGAAATTGGGGGGCATGTGTTGACACCATTTTTTGCACATGTCAAAATGATCAGAGTGGGCTAATCGGTAGGAGGAAAGTTACTGTATACGCTGACAGCCGATGAGAATCAGCTTGTAAAAGATGGTTGCCGATGAATGGTGGTGATCGATGGAAAGGTTGATTTAGACTCGGGCGTTGCCGATAAGGTTGGAGATGTTATTGTCGATGCCGATGAAGGAAGGCTTGAAGACTACTGCCGATGAAACAGGAAGTATGTCGATGGAAAGAAGGTCGGTGAGATTTCCATCGTAATTGAGACGGACAGGGAAATAGATAGGAGTTGATTTCCTTTTCTATATTTGTTAGAGTATGATTCATGTAAGAGTCATGTGTTTCCTTAGATATGGACTTGGTGTCCTAGTTGTATTTGGTTATGTCTCTTTAGATCAGGGTATAAATATAGATTGAGGGGCAATGTAATAAGGAATCAATCAATATCAAAACCAATTTTTACTCCTATTTGCATCTACTTACTTTTTGGTGACTTCGTCAATTTGCATATTTTTTCCTTTTTACGAGTTCTCATTGATTCGGCGAGTTGCATAGCTTCAGTGCGACCTTCAGCGATTCTCGAGTTCCGCGTGAGTACCTCTTGGCCGTGACTTCCGGGCGTATCGCTGTTGTCAGGACCAAAGTGCTCGTATCTTCATCCTTATCGATTAACAGGTCAAATCGACTGGCACGCTTTGGATATCGATTCGGGTATTAGCCCTTTGTGTTTGCAGATCCACTTTTGCATTAACAAATTGAGAGCTTGTTTTGTTGCTTAAGATCATCTAGTGGAGCTCTTTAGTGTAGCAAGTGTGAGAGTTCTTAGTGAGTAGTGACTTAGCCATTTGTGTGCCTAGTTATTATAGTAACTAGAATTGTTGGATAGGTGGCTTGCAACTCTTGTAGAGCTAGAGCAAGTTTGCATTTCGCTATTTGTCATACTAATCAAAATGCTCTAGTGATCTTGTATATTTTTAAATAGGCTATTCACCCCCCTTCTAGCCATATTAGGACCTTTCAACAACCCTTGGTGATAGGAGACACGATCAAAGTGATAGATCAAGTGAAATCAACACTACGGTGCATCTTGACTATTGGCATACTTGTGGAGCTGGGGATGTTATACATGTGGAATTGGTGAACTGAAACTTCAAGCTATTGTAAAGCTAAGTAAGAATCCAACCACGAGAATAAAGACTAGTTGCTGAACTAAAATCAAAAGAATATGTAGAATGTGTTTAGCAACTCACACACAAAGATGGGGAAACTTGATGTAGCCAAACAAAATGAACTAAACTGCAATTAATGTTAACTATCCACCACTGCATAGCGGTGCCAGGCATATAAACTTCCACAATTAAATTTTTGATTGATGCATTGAGGATGGTGGACATGATTATCAACACATACAATGCTCCGATCGTAACATCTAAATTTTGATCTCTTTATCTTCCCTCAAGCTAAAAAAATCTCAAGCAGGTAAAAAATGGCTTAAGAAAAATCTTATGCGGTGCTAGAAAATGCCCTTATGGAACCACAAATTATGTCATAGATAGATACAAAGTGGACAGCATTAAATTAAAGAACAAAGCTCAATACTGCACAAGCTATAGAGAGATGCTAGCTAATTGCTCATATGATAGGTGGGCTTCAAAATTTGCACAAATGATGACTATATGAAACTGAACAAAACCAAGCAAGACCCAACAACCAATGTCTTGATCTCAGCTTTTTCTTCTTCTTTTTTGTACTTTGATTTTCTTTTTCTTTCGTTCTTTTTGCTACTAAGATCAGCACACCAGATTGTATACAAGTTAATATTGTTCTCTCAACAATTTTACAATTCAGCAAAGTGCAAAGCCCACGAGCAACAACGTATAGCTAGTCTCACCAGGTTCAAAGTTTTCACAAAGGATGGCTCTGGTTCACTACTAACTTTTGTGGATCTCAACTAAGATTCAAAGATATAGCATATATTTTTCTAACAGGCCTTCAAACAAGCTTTCCAACGAGCTTAAGAACACCCAAATCGGACTTCGGATGAAGAAGTTATGCTTATTTTTCTGAACTGGGCACAACTTACAAATCTGAGCGCGAAATCTTTTGGAGATGAACTTGACTTGACCAAGAACACAAGAATGAAAGGGAAACACGATTCTTGGTTGGAAACAAAGGGGAAAAATAGATCGGGGGTAGAAAACAAAAGGAAACACAAAGATTCAGCAGCCAAACTCAATCTATTGGATTAGAACTTAACCAAACTCACTGAAATTTTAGATCGGGTTGTAGGTAGTGGAAATTTTTGGGATTTTTTAGTTTAGGAAAGTAAAGGTAAAAGGGGAAAAGGGTAAAGATCCTACTGAGTAAACCGTAGCTCTGAATACCAAGAAGATGTGGGGGATTTCCCAATCTTCTCGTCGTAGGATCGGAGGGGGGGATAACTTGATCCGTGCAACCTGACGAACCAATGGCACCAACAGCTACTCCAGTAGCCACCTATGACAAATGATGTCACCCAACCACACACAATGGACCGATGTCTACCTAAACCACACAAAGGTAGATACAAACTCTCACAAATCACAAGGATACACAAGAACAAATGGAAGAGAAAACTTCAAATCCTCAAGGGGGCAGCTATGGCACAACCCTAAGGTCAAGAGCACTTGGCTTCTCTACTTTTCTGAGTCAAATTCGTGGTTAGGATTTTAGGGAGGAGTAGGGGTGCTATTTATACTAGGAACATCCCTTCTAGTTGGGCTGAATGGGTTGATTTTTGGCCCAGTTCGACTGCAACAGAGTTCTAGACTAGTGTTTGCTAAAACAGGGATAACTCAGCCTACAGAGCTCCAAACGAAATGATGTTAGTTACATATGAAAGTAAACTTCACCATCTTTCCATCCATGTATAACACTTGGGTTGGAACCATCAAGATTGGTACAGAATTCACTATGAATTTGGAAGTCAAAATCTAGACAGCAACAGTCATCTTCAACTTACTTTCTTTGGACGCTGAGTGGCCTATCCATACATGGAGTATTCTTCAAACCTGAGTACAAGCATTGCACCTCTATTAGGTAGTAAATCATTCTTAGTAGATGCATGCTCATAATCAATAGGCAAATTTTGCTGTGGGACATCACGAAAATGTTTATTTAGCTAGCACACACCGCCAAACGGAGAATTTGCTGAGTGCCATTACAAGCTCGTAGTTGTCTGCCGGTGGACACCACGTCGATTAAAATATTCATTTCCAGAGATCAGGAGAGAGAAAGCATAGTGAGCAAATGATTTTGCCCCTACCGGCCTGACTCGCGTTCGTGGTCTAGTTGGACTAGGTATAAGCGACCTAGGTCGTCTCCCTCCTGCGGTCTCTTCCCCATTCTCCTCTTCCTCATTCTCTCCCCGTGCTTCTTCCCCTTTGCACAAACCCTAGATCCCTTAGCTTACGGCTACTGGCATGGCATTGAGCTCGCATTCCATGCCATTTGGAGCACCGCACTCGGCCCCTTTGTTGCTCGAGCCGTATAGAGACCTAGCAAGATTCTTGCCATTGGTACCTTGCTTCAAGTGCAGAACTGTTCTTATCGGCCGTGTTTCGTAGAAGACCATAGCAAGGGGAAGAGGTTCTACACAATGGCGAGTCTAGGATTTTAGTTCAGGGTATGTCATTCAAAAAAAATTATATACAATTCGGTAAATTCATTTTAGCAATTTGATAATAATTGTAAATTTTACAATGTGATTCGATAAATTCAAGGATTAGATTCAGACCATCCACTAAATACAATATAAAAAGTTCAAATATAGGCATAAAAGAGTACCAGAGACTTACAATGTTATTTTTCTCACTGGTTTATTCGACGCTTACAAAGGGACATGAATGTCTTGACTATATCATTTTCATCAACTTAAAAAAAATATCTCGCTCAACGAAAGTGACTAGACAATCATTCAAAAGGCTAAACAATAATTTTCTATAAAAACCTGGAGAGCAAAGATTAAATTACCATAAATATTGCAGACGAGACATGCGAGAAATAGACGACAATCCTCCATTTTAGCAGGGCGGAGGGCGGCAGCCGGTAGGCACCAAGGGCCAAGGTGGTAGGGCGACACCGACTCGACTCACCCAGTCAGGGCGTCAGGCGCAGGCGGTGTGTTTCTCCGTGGCTTCGTACTCAAATTAGGAAACTAAAACATCGTGTACGGAGTCGGAGACTCAGTGCGCACATACCGTATGGGTTCACTTGCCGAGTAGGCCGCGTTACATGGACCTCCCGTCATCTAGGTATGCTTTTTCTTTTTTATAAATACATCGTATACACTATATTATACAGTATATATATACTACTTGCCGCTGGTTTTACAGGGTATGTCAGGGCATACCCGACATACCCTGTGGCTCCGCCACTGGTTCTACAAGTGTCCACTGTTAGAGCATGTAAGTTTGTGATGGCTTGTTTTAATCTGGTGAAAGATGTGTTTTTTGTTGACTTGAATATGTGGTTTGCAGACCAACTATGCTTGTGTCACATACTATTTTGAAGAACACTATGTCGAGTACTTGGTTTCCAAAGGTGTTCTTCCTCGCGCTTGCAGTCAGGTTAGATGTCGTGATGTCATGGCGCTGGAGATGATGAAGGATGGCAAGGACATGGTGAAGGCCTGCCAAGGTGTTGATGCCTGCCAAGATCTGCTGGAGAGTGCAGTCATTCATCTGAAAGATTTAGAGGCACTGCTAAAGACTATAGTTGATGGCCACAGCAAACTGATGAACAAGGTCGACAAGATTGGAGAGCGGCTGCTTGTAGTTGCTGTTGCAAAGCTTTTCATTTTAGTGTTAGTTCTGTTGGTGTTGTTGGTTAAGTGATGAATAATAACAGCCTAACATGTATCCAGCTATCGGTAGCTTCAATTTGTAAGACTTGATTTGTGAACCTATCTAGCTATCTGTAACATGATTTCAATTCATTGATGCATCTTAAATTTGTCATAACAAAGTATCTGAGTTGCAATAGAATAGTCTGAGAATTAGGCATAACAGAGTTGATAACTTACATATCAGAGTAGCCGAGTTGTAACAGAATAGTCTAAGAATTAGACATAACAGAGTTGCAACAGAGTAACTAAGGTGTTGTTTAGTTGCACTTCATTTTGCAAAATTTTTTAAGATTCCCCGTCACATCGAATCTTTGGACGCATGCATGAAGCATTAAATATAAATAAAAAATAAAATTAATTACACAGTTTAGACGAAATTCACGAGATGAATATTTTAAGCCTAATTAGACTATGATTGGACACTAATTGTCAAATAACAACGAAAGTGCTACAGTACCATTTCTCAAAAAAAATCACGAACTAAACAAGGCCTAAGTTGATAATTGAGATTACATAACCGCCATATGATGTTTGGTTGTAACCTTACATATCATAGTTTATAGGCATAACAAAGTCTGCCTTACACATAGGTTCATTACATAACAGGTCATCACAGGTCCATGATCAGCTTCTTCTTGCTCACCCTCTTGTTGGTTACCTCTTCAGAAACGGTCACTATCTTGCTTGTTTCCTCTTTCCCATCCTTCAGTTTCTTGGTGGTCTTGCTTGTCTTGGTGGTCTTCCTAGCCTTGGTGGCCAACACCTTCTTCATCTTCTTTTTCTGCTGCAGGTCTGTTGTGAGGGAGGAAGTTTCAGCAGCAAACTCCAATGACCTCTTGCGGCTAATAGACATACAATCCATGACAAACACAATTAACAAAGGCAATGTTTTACAAGTCAAAGAAATGAAGCTGTGTTGGTTACCTTCTAGTGTTTGCTGCTAGGCTGTTTGTTAGAGTTGGTGTTGCAACACTTATGTGTTGTAGCACCTTCAATTTGTGACTGTTGGGTGGACACAGTTGTTGTAGCAGTGGTTTTGTTTGTCCTCACTCACTTGGGCTTTGGTGGTGTTGGTGGGGGTGCATCAGAGTCATACACAGTTTCATTGCAGGTTTTCATCATGTGACCAAACTGACCACACCTCTTGCACTGCATCTGTTTACCTTTCTTGTCTCCTTCTTCAGCACTTTTCATCCTTCTTGTCCTTGGACACCCTGCAGCTCTCTTCAACCGAGGAGGCCAAAGTGTGAAACCCATGTCAACTTGAGGCCACTGATTTCTATCTGTCATGGGATTTATCACATGCTCATATGCTTTCTTGAACTTAGCAGCCGAATAGTAGTCATCTATGTAGTCTTCCACACTTCTGTTGCGCATAGAATGGATGAGACAAAGAGCATGAGTACATGGCAATCTAGTAATCTGCCACCTTTGACAACTGCATGTTCTGTTGTCAAGATCCACAGTATGCCTCCAAGTCCTCAGTTCCTTAGTAGTGCCTTGAATCTTAGCAGCGTTGTTGGGCCCCTTGTGTACCTCATCTTCTTAGCAGCTTTAACCCACTCAATGTCCACAATGCTACCAGGATTTGTCCTCTCCACCTCAGCCTTGAATCTAAAAGCATCTTCAAAGTAGTCATCCCACTTGCCTTGAATCTGCTCTAGAGCCAATGTCATTCCATCCCAAACAACATAGTATGAAATCTGGATGTTGTACTTCTTCTCCAAATCTTTCTTTAGTACACCTGCTCCTATTGTTGGATCATCCCTCAGGATGTCAATAACCCTGTCCCTCACCCAGACATTGTGAGCCATGCAGTTGTGGTTCAGTTTGGCTATGCTAGGACAAGTATGTTTGTCATACATCTTCTTTATCTGCCAAAAAAAAGGCAACATCATACATAGGTTGAAAAAATGTGACAAAATTGAAAGGAACAAAAAAAATGAAATGAACAAACCTGCCAAGTCTTCCCATCTTGCACTTGAGAAGCATGGATCCTCCACTTGCACTTCTTCTTAATCTTGGTTCCTTTGTAGTACCCTCTGTACCTTTTGGATTCACTATAAGGAGCTACAATTTCAAACTCATTAAGCACAGCAAACTGCCTAATAGCCCTCTTAAAGGTGTCCCCATCCTCAAATGTGACACCACATGCTATAGTGGGGTTCTCTAAGTTAGTTACATGCTCAGAAACCACAGACTGATTGTTCTGCCCATCATCATAACCAAGCAAAGGGGGAAGCAATGGGGGATCAACAGATGCACCTGCCTCATTATCCAAAGACAGACTCTGACTATATGCCACAGGAACCGTGTCATAAAAATTCACAAACAAAGGTAGCCTCCTTAGGTCCCAATAATTGTCAATAGCATTCATTAGAGCTGCGTCAGAGGTTAGTTTAGTATAACATTCTGTGTACTTGTCGAAAAATGACAGATTGAACCCCTGATTCTTCCCAATAGACACTTTATCTGCTACATCCTCTGTTAAATCCTTCAGATTCAGAGTGTCCCTATCCCGGATTAGCTGAAAATCTGTTGCATCGTGGCCCACGTTTCTACCGTTATCGCAAGCCTCATAGTAAGTTGTGACACGCACCGCTATCCGTAATGCAAACCTAATGTCCATCCTAAAAAATGGACAAGAACAAGACATCATGAAAACCCTAACTTGTGTACCGCTAATCGACCCCCATTTCATTGCAACGACCCAGCATTACCCAAATCAATAGAGGAGAAAAGTGCATACCCGTCAAGAACCCATGACAAATTCAATCCCTTCGACGGCGATTCTATGCTCGGGCGGAGCCGCTTTGGTTTCACCGACGAAGCCATCTTCATGCATCCAAGAAATGGCAGGGCGACACCGGCGGCAGGGGTGGCGGCGGGTGAGATCTCCTGCGGAGACGAGATGGCGGCGGCGGGGTGGCGACGGCGCTGAGGGAGAGTGGAGATAAGGCACGGCTAGGGTTCCTTGCGTCTGGCAGAAGGTGGTCTGGTCCAACCAAATCGGGTCTCGCTCGACCAAGTACGGTCCACAGGGGCAACAGTGGTCATTTTAGAAAGTTTCTCTCTCCTGATCTCTGGAAATGAATATTTTAATCGACGCGGTGTCCACCGTCAAACAACGGCGAATTTGTAATGGTACTCGGCAAATTCTGCATTTGGCGGTGTGTGCCAGCCAAATAGACGTTTTCGTGATGTCCCACAGCAAAATTTGCCTAATCAAGGAGTGAATTCACCTTACGTTGTAGTCGTTGCGCTCTCGCCCGAGTCATTGGAACCTTGTAGACATTGTTGGCTTGTTCAACACATGGCTGTGTTCTATCATGGTGGATGTCCTCATCGTAAGGGGCACGACAGAGATTTGTGTAGACCAGAGCATGCCATGGCCCCCTTAAGCTAGATAGTTTATTAAAGAAACAGTTTTTCATGACCATACCATGAGGCATATTTTTCATTAAGAGGAAGTAGAGTTTGAAAATATACAAAAACTCAAGTAATCATAGGATTACCACACCAGTCTTAAAGACATACTGAGCAGCAAGAGATCGAAAAGGTACACGCATGATGTCAGCTCGAGGCCCTCAGCGTGCACGCTCCAACTCGATCCGGGTACGGCTCTCCTGGCTGCTGCTTGCATGTGGTGTGGGGGAGGGAAACAGAAAATAGACCAGGGCCGTTGCTAGCATGAAGGGCTGCTGCTCTTGTATTCATGGTGCAGGTTCGAACCTTAGGCCAACGGTGTGCGTGGGCCAAAATCTTCTTTGTTAGACCAGCGGTGGTGTGTGGGCCAAACTCTGAAGAAAGGGATTCATGAAGCGGGCTGTGGGGACCAAAATCAGAAGAAGGGAGATGGAGAAAAAAAAAAGGAAATCAAAGAAGAGGATGGTGTGGGATGTTATCGGGCGAAATAAAGATGTTTGTGAATTGAACCCGAGCCAAATTAGTGAATAGGATATGATTTGACCTTTTATAGGATATATGATTCAAACTAGATGCAAACCAAATTTAAATTTGGTTCCAGCTCTGGTGTCATCATTGGTTCATAAATACATTACATTACTAAAAAAAATCAAAATATACATAAATCGTTTGATAGTTTTTTTAAAAAATTCTTTTAAACTAATAGGGCAAATGGATTCAAAGATTATGCCTAGATTTTTAATCATTAATGACCTACGAAATTCAAAACATACTTCAAATGCGTGCGGTAATGTTTTTTTAATGCAGGGGACCCACTCTTACGAATAGTCTATGTTTGCTGGCATGGTTGACATAAGCATTCCTTTGTTGAAAAATATGCCACAAGCATTGTCATAAAAACCTCATAAATAAAGACTCTGAAGTATGTTGTGATGATTTTGGGGTTGCCCTCAAGACAACAAAGCAATCTTGTCATAAATGTATCTCATCTCTTGAAAAATATCATAAGCGGAGTTGATTTACAGGTTATACCATAGGTCCATAGCCCATATATTAACATTTTGCAATGTTTATATAAATAATTTATTTTAAAAACTCTCAGAAATGATAAAATGACCACATGTTCTATGTTTCATGCACTATATGCATCACATATCATATGTGTGCATTGTCTTTAGCATCCATAGAAAATTTGAGCTTTCTTTGACTGCTCTTAAATTTGATTTCAAATTAAAAATCTAATTTTAAGCATGCAATTTGTTAAGAAACTTTGATTTCACTTGACCACGTATGTTGGAAAATTATATGACAAAATACTAATTTCTAGGCCAAAAATTTATATGATTTTTCTCAATTTTTCAGAAACCATTTGGGCTAAACGATTAACCATCAAATATACCATTCCATAAATATTTTTATTTTATACTCCCTCCATTCCAAATTATAAGTCACTTTGACTTTTTTTTTACATCCACTTTGATATGTATCTACACATACGTTACATATAGATACATAGATGAGTGTACAAAAACGTCAAATCGACTTATAATTTGGAAAAGAAGGAGTAGTATTAGATCCAATAAAATGGGTCGTGCTTGAATTTTAGCATTTACTTAAAAGAATTACAAGATTTTTAATGATCTTTTGGTACTTTGTTTTGGATTGGCAAGAAAAAACAACTTAACAGAGAACTTAGATATAGCAGTACAAGAAGAATTTTTCAAAACTATAAAAGAATTTGTTTTAAAAATATATAATTTCTAATACCACCAGATCAAGCAAAATAGATCATTTTCCGTATCTACGTAAAAAGTTCTTTTGTTTTGGATTTTTCTTATCGGCTTGAACCCCAAAATACTCATGCCAACCAACATGACATGACTCAATCACGTCACGTCATATGTAGAAACTGAAAGTATTAAGCACTAAGCCATTATGGATTTTCAGGGGCGGTTCCAGGGCATTTGTAGCAACGGTTTGGTGAGCCGTCCCTACTAAATCGTTGCTACAAATGGTGGGTTTATAGAGACGGTGGCCAGCCGCTCCTACAAATCTGATTGGGGCGGCTGCTGATTTGTAGGGACGCCTGAATATAGAGTGGTCCCTATAAATCATTTTCTAAAAATCACGATTCTAGATTCAAAAAATAGCAAAAAAAATTAAATTCGGGGAGGCCCCCACAGTCTGCGAAGTCGCGCCATTTTTTTGGCGTGAAAATCCCGCACTCTTGCGATCGCTGGGAAAACTCCCACTCACGCGTACCCTCGTATACCACTACACCTCAGACTCACTTATGTCTATTTTAGATTTGGGTTCCCCACGTATTATCCTAAAGCGAGTTTAAATTGATTGTTTGGGGCTCTAAACGAATTCAAATGAAAATATTATCAACTACAAAGTTTCATAGCTTTTCGAGATCTACAACTTTTATTTTGGTAGAGTCTTCATCCGAGTTCGTTTATAAAATTTGAATTTCAAATTTAAGAAATTAAAACATAGTTTTACTTGACAAGATGAATTCAAATCAAAAAGTTGTCAACTACAATGTTTCATAACTTTTTGAGATCTACAACTTCCGTTTTTTTTTCTGTTTGTCCATCCGATGTCGTTCAAAAATTTTAAATTTCAATTTTTTGGAAATTCAAACGTAATTTTTCTTGACAAGATGATTTCAAATCAAAAAGTTGTCAACTACAAAGTTGTATAAATTTTTGGGATCTACAACTTTTATTTTGGTTGTTTCTCCATCCGAGGTCGTTTGAAAAATCTGAATTTCAAATTTGAGAAATTTAAACATAGTTTTCCTTGACAAAATGAATTCAAATTAAAAAGTTGTCAACTACAAAGTTCTGTAACTTTCCGAGATCTACAACTTTCATTTTGATAATTTGTTCATCCAACGTAGTGGTAGAAACATTGTTCACAAATTTCACATATCCCTCTTATAGTTCACAAATTTTACATATCCCTCTTATAGTTACATAAACTATAAGAGGGATATGTGAGGAATATGTAAAATTTATGAACATTGTTACTACTACTTTATCGGATGAAGGAATGATCAAAATAAAAGTTGTAGATCTTGATGATTTCTACAACTTTTATATTCATGACTTTTTCAGCTAAAATCATTTAATTTTCAAAATGTTGTTTGAAGTTATCATTTTTAGAAATTCAAATAGATAAAACACAGTCACATGAAAAGATAGACAAACTAATAACGGTAAGAAGACAATAATTTTATAGATCATGATTTTAGAAAAAATTTAGGAAAAATCATCAAATTTGAAGTTAGTACGAGCGAGAAAGACTGGTTACAAGTTCTAGCCAGAGATTAAAAAGAGAAATCAGAGTTTTTCGACAATTTCAAAATTGAATTTCATACACCATTTTAAAGCGGTAAATGATTTCAAATGTAAAAGTTATAAACAACAAAGATTCATAACTTTTCGAGATCTACAACTTTTATTTTAGTCATTTCTCCATTTGAAGTCGTTTGAAAAATTCAAATTTTAATGCTTAATTTTTACTATTTGACGTGAGCGGCTGAATATTGAGCAGTCCCTACAAATCGGATCATTTGTAGGTCAACACCAGTAGCCCCTACAAATGGATTTGTAAGAACGGCTTATTTGACCACTATTTGTAGGGACGACTCAATATATAGCCGTCCTAAAAAAAAAGATGGTGTTGCTATAAATCCTTTTTGTAGCAAGTGAAGTCTAAAAAAAGAAACTAGAAAGTATTCAGGCCAACATAACAGTCACGCCAATCTGGACATGACTCAATCACAGCATACAGGGATAGGGTCCCTAGCATATACACCCTCCGTCCTAAAAATGATGACATTTTAGCTATAAGATTCATAGCTAAAACGTATCTTTCTAAAATGAAGGGAGCATGTAGAAAAAAAATGTTCGCATCGACACTAGCATAACCATAAATGTTCCATATACTCATCATCTGCCACGTCATAATTCTCAACCAAAAAAAAATCTGCCGCGTCATGGCTCAGTGTGATGAAAAGAATGGGTTGTCAACAGTAACGCAAATGGAAATAAATTAGAGTTATGGACATTACGGCAAGACATGTAATTTGAACTAATTTTGTTTCCATTTGCATTACCATCGAAGGAACCAAACAGCACGTAATTTTTTTTTCCTGGGGATAAATAAAATAAAACAAATTCCCCACAAATGCGACCGTGCGTAGAGGAGTCACGTAGGATGAACTGCACTGCCGCCTCCGCGCTACAGCATTTTGAGGAATTCGACATGATTCGCTTGCATTCACAATCATGACAAACTGAATCAAAACTATATGCGAAAGAAAAACTTATAACTTTTATCATTTAAGCTGACTGCACGCCATCTCGACATTTTCTACTATAAGAAGGGAAAAAAAAAACATCCAATCTCCCAAACAACGGACTACAGCAGCAAAGTGAACCACCAGGATGCCAAAAGAAGCCATGGCATGGGATTTACAGAAATGATGCACAATTGGCTTCGCAGATCTCTTTCCTCAGTTTCGCACACCTGCCTTGGTGGCTTCATATACCCCCTTTTATCTACAACCCAATCCTGTACAATGTCTAACGACTCTGCAAGGACCTAGAAATACCAATGACACATGTATTACCAAAACTGCAGGAGACCAACAGATTACTGAATCAATCGAGCAAAAGACAATAATAAACTTGCTTACCACTCATGGAGTGCAGGTTCCTACAAGACTGAAGGTTGACGAGGCAAGGTTGGAGACACGAGGACAGCCTCACCACTTGTGACTTTTGCAGATGCAATCTCATCTAGACGTTTCCATGCCAATTCTTGCTTCAGTTTAAATTCCTTCTCTCTGTCTTTGTCTTCCTCATATTTGCGCAAGCATTCAGTAAACAATTGAGGGTCACGATCAGAGAATAACTTTCGGACATTCAGACTGAGACTTTGCACGACTTGATTCCAGTGCCCATTTATATTTTTCTCCAATGCAGGGAAGATGATAGGCAGGATCACCTTACTGTTTTGCTTAACAAAATTCTCGAAGTGAGAATTGTTCCAGAAAAACAATACCCTCTCAGCAACCTAAATAAGCACATTACCATAGATTAATACACAAGCAATTACCAGAACAGAACAAAAAGACAATGGTAAAGGTAGTATTGGGTATCAAGATCAGGCCCCATTTTCCCTTTTAGGATTTGTTCGGTTGGCCCCTTCCCGGCCAGGTTTGTGGCCTGATCCACGGGGATGACCCCGGGCTAGATTCTACCCCGGCCCATGCAAAATCACTTGTTCGTTTAGCCCACTCGTGGGTACTACCCCGGCCTATTCCCCATGAAACCTTGTCACCCCGGTGTGGAAATCACCCCCCACGACAGAGCCGTGGAATTTCTCCTCGAGGAGGCCGCGCTGTTGTGTCGCTGGGTCCTCGTGTGATCGTGACTGCGGAGTGCGGGGGATTAACCGAATAGGTTTTCAGGGTCATGGATTAAAACAACAAAGGGATTAAACCCCCAAGAGGATTGAGTGATATAGAAGGGATCCACTCAATCCTTCCATGGATAGGATCCTCTTAGGGATTTAAACCCTAACAACCGAACAAAGCCTTATTGCAAGTACACAAATAAAACTTTAGCAATCAGAACGTATAATATAGACAGCAATAGAGAAATAAATCAAGCATTCAAGCCTCCAAATGAATATATATTACCAAAACTGGAGGGATCAATCCATATACAAGTACACAGTTCAGTTAACAGCAGCCAATCAAATGGTTATACATGGTTTTCTAAAAAGTATTTCCAACCAATTGTTGTTCTCCCATCTCAGATAAAAATTTCAAATATCAAGCATTACCTCAGAAATTTTACAATTTGTGATCTAACAAAATTAAGTATATTTTCTGAAGCATGCCATTGTAGAGTCAAATATAAGTTCAAGGAAAAGACCCCAGAATGCTTAGCAAGGCAGTAATTATTTTTACTCCCTCCATGCCAAATAGAAGTCCACTAGGGCATCGACATTGTCAACAATATCTCCAATACAATACTTGGACTAATGCGACTCTTTCATTAGGTCAATGCCTATTTTACAATGATCATGCAGAGCATTTAAGGTTTTCATACAGCATATAGTTAACACCAAGGAAATGAAAAACATTTATGAGCTAATATGCAGGTAGTGTTTAATCTCAGCACTTGCAGTAATTTATTCCTGAGTTCCAAAACATTTCTTTACATGGATACTTGCTTGATGGTGCATGCCCATGGTTGGCAACATGCTTCCTCTTGCTGTCAACACAACTCAAAGCCAATGTACAAAAATGAGGGGGAACCAAAACATTTTAGTTTTTGTTTTTTGTTTTTGGAAACCATCGCTACAATTCTCACCTTCATGGCTCAAACACTGCCCTTTAGGCCTTGTTTCGATGTTGTAGTATTCAAAAACTACAGTTTTAGAACCCATTGATGTGCAAAACCATGGTTTAGAAAAAAGAAGTATTACTGGAGTTTAAAAACTCCAAAAGGACTACAGTTTTAGCAATACCATGGTATTCATCAAAACCATAAAGTTTGTTGCATCCAAACACTTCATGTCACTCTAAAACCAAAGTATTTCATAAAACCATGGTATTTATCTAAAACTCCAAAAAATATTTTGTATTCAAACAGGGCCTCAAACCTAAGGAAAAACAAGGCATATCTTTTTACAAAAGAAACGTTTAGGAATCCTGAGTCCTAACTATATGGACATCAATAAGTTTAATTACTATTGAAAAAAATATGGGAACCTATCAAATTTTTTTTCTGCTTACAGTATTAACTCCAATGTGGGTAGGAATGTTTCAGAAGAAACCTCTAGCTGTTGAAAGTATTGTAGCTCTTCCTTAAATCGTCATTTCTTTAGATGGTCGATGGTTTGATTTTGCACTATCAAAGTAAAAGGCCATTCAAAGAGCAAATCTCTATAGACTAGACAGAATGGAAATATGTGCACACAATGAGCTATTTGCAACAACTATAACTGAAGCCCAAATTTTGACAAAGTTAAATAACTGTTAAAATAAAAAAAATCAAATACTCTGTTGTGCTGTTTTCACAATTAACTGATAATGAACAGTTAAGATAATAGGTGATAATAAAATTTTAGCACTTGACAAATTAATTTGAGTTCACAAAAAGAATACATTTAATGGCATGAGTATATGCTATTTTATTAAGTGCTAAAATAGTTATGGTGAACTAGGTTACACAGAAAAAAACCATGAAATAGTGATGCTCAGAAGCTAAATGAGGCCTGCCTTTTCTATCATCAGCAATTCAATATGACAATGACAGTAAATCAAAATACAAATTAGGAAACAGAAATTATGTTTCTTCTGTTCAACTATTGCAATTAAGGCTATAGAAAATAAATACTAAACAAAGAGGGAGATTAAATTGATGATATGCACATTCAAGGCGAACACATTTGACAAAGATTTCTGACAAAGTAAACTGGAAATCAACAGAATAAACAAGTGAAATGATTTTTAAGTTAGTGGTGAAAGGAGGTAATACTATTATAACAACCAGCATAAAATAACATTTAGCCAAGCAAAATATGATAATTATCTCACAGGCACAACTAATCCAATGTTGACAACAGAAGAGTAGGCCAACAAGTCAACAACTCAAGAAAAAGAGAAATAGATAACAAATAAAGTTGCTTAGAGGGAATAATTGTTACCTGGAAGTGAGAGCTGTTCAAGCAGCGAGCGATCTGGTGAGAAAGAGGAACCATACATTTTTGAAACTCGGCAGGCTGTGTTGCATCTAGTATCTCTTCCAACTCACCCAAGAACAGTACCTCCTTTGTGCTGTTGGTGACAGGCCAATATTTTATGAGGCCCCTAATAACAGTATCCGCAAGCTTGCAATCTTTCTCAACAAACTGTGTAATGCAGTAAGACAACTGTCGATGGTACACTGTAGTGCACCTTGGCTTGTGAAGTGGGATTAAGGTCCTTACAAGGAACAGTTTGTGCTCTTCCTTGAGTGGCAAAGCAAACCCGTTGATGACACTTCCAAAAATCTCCAAGAGCTCTGCAATTCCATTGTGCTTTTCTGTTTCATATATAAACTGGTAGAATATGTTATTGATAGCTTTCCGGATAAATGGCCGATACACCATGAACTTCCCATAGATACGGTGAAGTACCGTCTTAAGGCGATCCCTCTCCCTAGCATCCTCGGAGTCAAAGAGCTCAAGCAGCCTCAGAATAAAGGAATTGTCAATATATCTCTTAGCCAGTTTAGCATCATTTTCTGGAGACTGAACAAATGTCAAGAGCAACTCATACACATGGTACAAGTGTGGCCACGCAGGGTCCATCAACGGTTCATCCTCTTCTAGATCAAAAGCTTGAAGCACCTTCTTCTCCCTGGGTGGGGAAATTAGTGTCCTGAACAAGTTCACTGAGATCATTTTTGTGATTGCCTCCACAACAACCTCAGGGAACTTCACGGTAGCAGTCCTGACATACTCATCTATCTCCAACAACATAAGCATCTTTATTTCCTTCTCCTTTATGTTCTTTGCGGCATCCGTAAAGTCAAACAGAGTGCAGCACATGTTCAGCTTTTTGATGAGCAGACTCTGCTTCTCTGTATTGGGCACATCCTTAAAGCTCGGCAACGGTCGGAAGTTGGAAGAGAACAAAGCATCATTTATCCTTGAGTCTTGGAACCCGGTACGGTTCCCGCTCCCATAGGTGTGCCCAGTACCCGGCAGAATTGGCGGCTGGCCACTCAGGTCAGCGCCTCCAGACCCAGACAGCTGGTTGAACGTCCTCCCGCCAGCGAACTCCTTGTCTGCGGTTTTGGACGCCTTGCGCCGTCCAAATATCTGTTTCATCATACTACCCCACCCAGAACAGCTGACGCCACCCGAACCAGCACCAACAAGATTCAGATCCTCCGTGGAACAAGCGACAAAAGAAGCAAAGCGATCCTTGCTTCTTTTGCTGAAGCAGGAGCTACTACCACATACCAAACCCTAACCCCCTGACTTCTGGTCCATGGCATGCCCCATCATCAACAAAGGAAAGCTTCAATTATGCAAGTTATCCTGACAAATGGAGACACTCCAACCTGTAATAGCAGCGGGGAATAGGGGGGTCAGCAAACAGGATGAACAGCTCAGGCAGGCCAACACTAAGCAGGAATTATAGCACTACTACTGCAGTCATATCGCAGGAGCAACCTAGAATGGTCATCGTCTACTACCCCTGTACCGTACACCCCCAAACGAATGTCAGGAACTGCTCGGAGTCGGAGCGCCCCCCCAGCTCCTCTAAAACCGGCGTGGCCTAGGTGGAATTGACGCGCGGGACGAAGACAGGAAGCCTACCTGAGGTGAAACCACGCGGCGCAGGTCCAGGAATCAGGATGGGGCGGGGCTACCGACAGCGACCTCTCCTTCTGGAGAAACAAAAAGCAGAGCAACGCAACGGTCAACACGGACTGCGGGCGCGGGCCAGTAAACGGCGGCGGCGCAGGAGAGGAACCAGAACCCCCATCCTCCCGCTCCGCCGCCAGAACGGGACTGGGAGGAGGAGGCGCACGTACCTAGTACACGGCGGCGGCGAGCTCGTCCTGCTGCGGCTGCGGGAAGTGGTGGGCGGGTGCGGGGCCCGTCGACGTAGGTAGGTAGCCTCGAGGAGCGACCCGAGTGCTGCGGGTGCGAGGTGGCGCCGGTGGGGACGGGTGGAGGTGGAGCGGAGAGGAGCGCGGCGGCAGGAGGGAGAGAACACGAGGAAGAGAGGGGGAGTTTCCTTGCTGGATCTCCTGGGCTCGGGGCTTCTACACTACGATTATTTATTATTTCTTTCTTTCCGTTGCAGCCCCCGCTCGCTGCTTTTCTCTCAACCCCTCTCTCTCTCTCTGGAAGACGGGCGTAGCAGAGCAGTTTTGGCAGGCCAGCGTGTCCTTTTCCGCTCTCTCCACGGTGTTTGTTTTTTCTTCTTCCTTTTTCTCTCTCTCTCTCTCTCTTCGGGGACACGGCTTGGTGTTTGTTGAGCCGTGTTTGCTGGCAGGCGTAAGCCCAAAGCGCGGACAAGGAGGGCGGGGCGTTCCGTTTCACCTTTGCTGCTGGTCGCATAGTGTGGGTGACGTGGCAGGCACACAAAAAAGCTCGCCTCCTCACGGAGGAAGGGTTCACGCAGGCATTCTCCACTCGCTCACGCCATATTCGCATGTCACGGTGTTGCGGTCAAACCGTTGTTGATGACCAATGTAGTAGAAATTAGAAATGACCAAAAATTTCATTGTTCTAAATTTATGTGGAAGGCGATGGGAGCTGGAGAAGGCTAACATTGCGCAATCATATCACGCTATGTATACTCTGTCCCACACTTGGTTCCACCACTCCACGGTGACATGTTTCGCAAGCCACCGGGGCCTTTTTGCCCCACCGCCTCCACGTTGGTTTTTGGGTTCAGTTTACATCGGATGTGATAATTTTAATTGCTTTTGGAGTGTTACAATGACCATTTATGGCAACTAACAAAGCATTCTATTCATCATCTGGATTTTCTTTATCATGCTTCAAAGCATATGATCTACCAACATTGTCTTCTAGGTGATCACACGTTATCGGCCAGGTGATCGTACATTGCTCCAACCCTCCCTCCCATGCTCCTGCATGCCACCATTATATTTGTCCCATTGGAAATGGTTACATTCTTTTTTGTACATGGCAAATGTGTCATGTATATACCTAGTGTTCTACCACACCACCTACAATGCTCTACCACCCCCTCCATCTCACAATGTACCATATGTTCCACCTTGGCCGGACCCATCCGTGTTGTCCTCTGCGGATATGAGGTGTCATCGGTGCATCATATGTGACCTTACTTCTTTAGTAATCATTACCAATGCACCACACAACCGTTCTAAGCTGTATCTATCTATCTATCTCTATCTTTGCCCATCGCATGTTGTCACTTCATGCCATTTTGTGTCTCATTATGATAATTCTATATCTTCATAGACCTGACCACAAAATTAAACTTCCACCTATGGTTTATAGTTACAAAAAAACAAAATAAGGAGTGTAGAAAAAGGGAAATGGAGATCTAGAGCATTGATGTTTGAGTAAAAATAAATATTAAAATAAAATAGAACATTAGTTGAGTGGAATAACTTCTAGCTATAGAATACATGGGAGGGGTATTACCTAGATTTAAGACAGGATTGTGGAGATTTCTAGAGTATTCAATAGCCATAGAAATAAATATGTGCGAGAATACATGGGAGGGGTATTATCCATATCTAAGATAAAATTGTGTAGAATTGCTAGAGATACAGTAGTCAAAGACATAAATTACTAGTGAGATGGTATCCAAATCTAAGATAGGGTTTTGAAGAATTGCTAGAGTATTCAATATTCATAGAAATAAATGCATGGCAGGGATAGTATCAAATAAAAAATAAGAATCATGGAGAAGAGGTTAGGTAGTTAATATTTAAGAATTATATAAACAAATACATGCAACATGCATTTATTAGTGAAACAACTGCTACATATCTTAGGATTTGTATCAGAACTGTAAGGTATTGTGACGCCAGAGAGCGGGGTGAATTAGGCAACTTAAAATTCTACTTCTAACTAAGGCCCCCTATTTTCACCTAGTCAAAACTTATGCAAGAAAGTAATCTATCTAAATGTGCAACTACGATTTTGCTAGGTGTGTTGCTAGCTCTACCGCAAAAGAGTTATGCAACCTAGATTCCAATCCTATCAACTAGCCTATCAACTAAGCTAGAGAAATAAAGCACACAACCAAGGTAGCAAAATAATTGCAAAAGGTAAAGATGAGGTAGAGATGCAAACCACCGTCGACGACTCCGGTATTTTTACCGAGGTATCGAGAAACGCTCAAACTTCCCCCTAGTCCTCGTTGGAGCTCCTCACAAGGGCCAAGCTTTCGGTCAGGTAACTCCGTGGATAGCCCTAGGCCTTCCCCATGCGCAAGTGGGTCTCTAGTGTGCCTTTCGACAAGCCTCTCCCGGGCCGCTCCCCACTGTCTTCACTATCAAGCTTCTGGCCAAAACGCCGTGGGCCTTGTTCCCTTCGGTACACGGTGGTGGCCACACCACAAACACGGTTGGTGTGGTCTTGCAAGACTACAAGACCCGCCGAGTACAAGCACGGCTGCGCGCAAGCACCTTTGATCAAGAGGTATGCAAACCTCACTAGCAACTAGACCTAAACCTAGAGCAAGCGCATGAGAGCGTGATCTAACTAACCTAAGTACTTTGCAAAGCACCTACGCTAATCACCAAGTGGTCTTTAAGCTCTATGCATGTGGAGAGCACAAATGAGGTGTAGCAACACACTTCTATCTTTCCTCAGCTCCCACACACTTCAAATGGCCGGTTGGAATCATATATATAGGCCACAAATGAAGATATAGCCGTTGGGGCCAAGCTCCATGTTTCTACGTGGGCACCGGACATGGTGGTGCCAGGCACCGGACAGGACGGTGTCAGCCACGTCAGCTAGCCGTTGGTCACTAACAACCGATCGTTGTGGTACAGTTCACCGAGGAGGTGCACCGCCACCCTAAGGGTGGTGACTAGGGTGGTGCCTGAGTCTCCCTTTGTTGCTCTCTGGAATTTTAGGGTGGTGGCACCGCCACCCCCTGTCCAGTGCACCGCCACCCTATGGCGGTGACCAGGGCGGTGCTGAAAGCTCTAGTTTGGTTTTGGTGAATTGATAAAACCCTAAGTGCTAACCTAGTTTATCAAGTGATCATGAGATAGGTAGCACATTCCAAGTGGTTGAGCAAATGAAGATCATGACATGATGATGGTGATGCCATGGTGATAATCAAGTGCTTGAACTTGAAAAGAAGAAAGAGAAAAACAAAAGGCTTAAGACAAAGGTATAAATGGTAGGAGCTATTTTATTTTGGTGATCAACACACTTAGAGAGTGATCACATTTAGGTTTGATAGCCGTACTATTAAGAGGGGTGAAACTCGTATCAAAATGCGATGATCAAAGTGCCATTAGATGCTCTAACTCATTGCATATGCATTTAGGATCTAGTGGAGTGCTAACACCCTTGAAAATGTTTGTGAAAATATGCTAACATATGTGCACAAGGTGATACACTTGGTGGTTGGCACATTTGAGCAAGGGTTAGGAACTTCACCGACGGAGTGTCCGCCCGTAGAGTGCGAACAGTCCGATGGTGCCACCGGTGCCCTAGATAGAAAAGATGGAGGTCACTGTAAGTGACCAGACACTGGTCTCGGTTGGACCAGTGCGTTCGGTCAGTGGCAGCAGAGGGCGTGCAGCGTTGGTCTCTGACTGGACGCTGGGTCACTCAATGACCGAACGCTGACAGGGTGCGTCCGGTCCTACTGACGTGGTAGTGGATAGAGGAGTCACCGAGTGACCAGACGCTGGGTGTGTCCGGTCAAGCATGACCGGACGCGTCCGGTTGTGAAAAGTCATCTCTAGATGCTTACTGTAAATGACCAGATGCTAGGGTTCAGCGTCCGGTCACTTTGAGCTGATGCGTCCGGTTGTCACTTGACCGTTGAGATCGGGCAATCAACATTTGAAGAGAGGGGACACATGGCACGCATCACGTGACCGGACACTGAGGTCCAATGTCCGGTCGATATGACCGGAGCGTCCAGTCACCCCGTGTTGTGCCCAGTGAAGGGGTACAACGGCTCTATTTCATGGGGGCTTCTATTTAAGCCCCATGGCCGGCTCAAGCTCACTCTCTTGGCCATTTGCATTGACATAGCAACCTTGTGAGCTTAGCCAAAGCCCTCCCACTCATCTTCATCATTGATTCATCATCTTTGTGAGATTAGGAGAGAATCCAAGTGCATTGCTTGAGTGTTTGCATCTAGAGGCACTTGGTGTTCGTGTTTCGCTGCGGGATTCGCTTGTTACTCTTGGTGGTTGCCGCCACCTAGATAGCTTGGAGCAGCAAGGATCATCGAGCGAAGGTTGGTGTTTGTCTCCGGCTCCAATCATGGTGATTGTGAGGGGTTCTTGACCTTTCCCCGGCGGAGAGCCAAAAGGTACTTTAGTGATTTGCTCGTGGCTTGTGTGATCCTCATCATGTGTTGGTTGTGCGGCACACTATTGAGGGTTTGGCGTGTGATGCCAATTAGCGCGTGAACCTCCAAGTGAGTGAATCGCTACAACGAGGAGTAGCTTGCCGGTAAGCAAGTGAACCTCGGTAAAAAAATCATTGTGTTCATCATTTGATTCCGAGGTGATTGGTCTTCATTTGTATTCATTCTTGTGATTGTTTGGCTCCTTCCTCGACATGGTGGTATAAACATCTTTCTCACTCTCTCTACATTACCGCAAACTAGTTGTCAAGCTCTTTAGTGTAGCTAGTTGTGAGAGCTTGTTAGTTTGATTAGTGTGACTCTTTAGTTAGCCTTTTGAGAGCACACTAACTTAGTATAGTGACATAGTTATTGTGTAGATAGAAACTACATAAACTAGAATTGTGGTAGGTGGCTTGCATTTTTAGTAGGCTAGCGCAACACCCGCTTCACCTCATAATTGTCTAACCGGTTTGTTAAGTGTTGTTGTAGAAATTTTTAATAGGCTATTCACCCTCCCTCTAGCCATTAGGACCTTTCAAGTTGTATCGGAGCCGAGGTCACCATGATTTGAGGCTTAACAACCTTCGGTGTAAAAATGGCTCAAATCAACAACACCAAGAAGCCACCCCAATTTGATGGCACAAATTATCCGTATTGGAAATCAAAGATGACCACACATATCAAGTCAATCAATAGAAAAGTGTGGAAGGTGGTAGAAACTAAAATTGAGATTGATGATCCGGAGAATCACACCACGGGCGAAGAAGTGCTTCTCCAATTGCTCTAAGTGCCATTCATGATGCAATTGATGAGAGAACATTTGAGCAAATCAAGAATATTGAGATGGCTCATGAGGCTTGGAAGAAGTTGGAAGAATCATTTGAAGGTACTCAAGCCATGAAGGGTGCAAAGGCATATATTCTCAAAGAGAAGTTTGCAAGCTTCAAGATAAAGGAGGATGAGAGTGTGCCGGAGATGTTCCATAGGCTTCAAGTGCTTGTCAATGATCTCAAAGCACTTGGAGAAGAGGTGAAGGACAAGGACTTCTCCCACAAGTTCTTGAGATGTTTGCCTTCAAGATTTGGCACATTGGTCACTATTCTAGTGAGGAGTGGTTTGGACACCATGACACCAAACTAAGTGTTGGGAGATATAATGACCAATGATACATATAGAGATGATGATGAGAAGGAAGAAAAGAAGGAGAAGAAAGAGAAGAAGAAGGATGAGAAGAAGAAGAGTGTGGCATTCAAGGCCACATCATCCAAGGGCAAGGCTAAGCAATAAACATCAAGTGAAGATGATGGCTCATGGGATGATGATGATAATGAGAAGATGGCTCTCTTTGTCAAGAAATTTGGCAAGTTCATGACGAAGAAAGGGTATCGTGCTAGAAGAAAGAAATCTTCATCCAAGAACAAGGAAGAGTCAAGAAGGTGCTTCAAATGTGGAAGCAAAGATCATCTTGTTGCTCAATGTCCATACAATAGCGACAATGATGATGACAACAAGAAGAACAAAAAGAAGGACAAGAAGGAAAAGAAAGAAAAAAAGGACAAGATGACCTTCAAGAAGAAGAAGGGTGGTTCATATGTGGTCACTTGGGATAGTGATGCCTCCTCAAGTGATGATGATGATAGTGATGATGACAAGATCACCAAGAAGAAGGCACTTGCAAGCATTGCTATCAATGAGAAGCCTTCTCTCTTCGACACTCCATCATGCTTCATGGCTAAGGCCACTAAGGTACAAACTTGTGATGATGATGGAAGTGATGATGAACATGATAATGAAAATGATAGTGATAGTGATGATGATGAACCTACTAAAGATGAATTATTTGATATGCTAGAAGATGCCAAAGAACACTTTGACATTAAGAGAAGGGAATAAAAGAGCTTGAATAAGGAGGTAAAAGCCCTTAAGCAAGCCCTTAATGAGCTCAAAGCAACTCATGAGAGGCTAGAGGAAGCCCATGAGAAGCTTAGCAAGGCTCACAAAAAGCTTGAAAAGGCTCATTCCTTTTTGCTTAATGAGCAAGATAAAAAGAAGCATGTTGAGACTTGTGATGTAGGATTAACTTGTGATATAATTGATGAATCATTATCTATGCCTATCATTGTTGCTCCCACTAACCCTTCTTATAGTACTTCTACTTCCACCTCATCTAGTAGTGATGGTCTCACTTGTGATGCCTCACTAATGGTTGAGAATGAGAACCTCAAGAAGGAGGTCAATAAGCTCACTCACACCTTGGCTAAGGCCTATGGTGGTGAGGACCGCTTGCTTATGTGCTTGGGTAGCCAAAGAGCTTCTCTCTACAAAGAGGGATTGGGCTATACCCCCAAGAAAGGCAAGGCGGCCTTTGCTCCTCACAAGACTAGTTTTGTGAAGAACAATGGTTGGTTTTGCATTAGTTGTAAGCAAGTTGGTCATAAAGAGCATGAGTGCAAGAACAAGAGCAAGAATGCTAATGTATCCTCAATTAAGATTAATTCTTTCTATGTGCTTACTAAGGGTACAAATGGTATGAAGGCTAAGTTCATTGGTAAACCATGGATGGGCTCAAAGAAGAAAGCCATTTGGGTACCAAAGAGCTTAGTAACTAACCTTCAAGGACCCAAGCAAGTTTGGGTACCTAAAAGGAATTGATCTTCTTTTGTAGGTTAATTACAAAGCCAGAGGAAGACATTAGGTTCTTGATAGTGGGTGCACTCAACACATGACCGGTGATGCAAAAATGTTCAACTCAATCAACACCAATAGCAATGATGGTTATGATAGTATCACATTTGGTGATAATGGCAAAGGCAAGGTCAAAGGGCTTGGTAAGATTACAATATCCAATGACATGAGCATTTCTAATGTGTTGCTAGTAGAGAGCTTAAACTTCAATTTGCTATTTGTGGCTCAATTGTGTGATCTTAGATTCAAATGCATATTTGGGGTAGATGATGTAGAGATCATAAGTGTAGATGGCTCTAATATGATCTTCAAAGGCTTTAGATATGAGAATCTATACTTGGTTGATTTCAATGCTAGTGAAGCTAAATTATCTACATGCTTGTTCACTAAGTCTAGCATGGGTTAGTTATTGCATAGAAGGCTTGGTCATGTTGGAATGAAATAATTGAATAGATTGGTTAAGCATGACTTGGTTAGAGGCTTGAAAGATGTTGTGTTTGAAAAGGATAAGCTTTGTAGCTCTTGTAAAGCCGAAAAAACAAGTTGGAAACACCTATTCTAAGAAAAGTATGATGAGCACTAGTAAAGCATTTGAGTTATTGCACATGGATTTGTTTGGGCCAACTCAATATACTAGCATTGGTGGAAACAAATATGGCTTTGTGATAGTGGATGATTATACTAGATACACATGGGTATTCTTTCTAGTGAACAAAAGTAATGTATTTGCAACATTCAAATCATTTGTCAAGGGCATTCACAATGAGTTTGAAACAACCATCAAGAGAGTTAGAAGTGACAATGGTAGTGAGTTCAAGAACACTATAATTGATGAGTTATGTGATGAATTTGGAATTAGACATCAATTCTCGGCCAAATACACTCCACAATCAATTGGCCTTGTTGAGAGGAAGAATAGAACACTCATTGATATGGCAAGGTCTATGCTTAGTGAGTACAATATGAGTCAATCTTTTTGGGCCGAAGCTATCAACACATCTTGCCATTGTAGCAACCGCCTCTATTGTCACCTATTGAAAGAGAAGACACCATATGAGCTCTTGAATGGTAGAAAGCCCAACATTGCATATTTTCGGATCTTTGGTTGCAAATGCTATATCTTGAAGAAAGGCACTAGATTGGGCAAGTTTGATAAGAAATGTGATGAAGGATTCCTACTTGGTTATTCCACTACAAGCAAAGCATATAGAGTTTGGAATTTGGATAGTGGTACTCTTGAGAAAGTTCATGATGTTGAATTTGATGAAACCAAGGGTTCACAAGTAGAGAATGAGAACTTGGAAGATGTTAGAGGCATTCAACTTTTAAATGCCATGAAGAACATGGATGTTGGTGAATTGATGCCTAGGCAAGTTAATGATGATGAAGATGATCAAGTGCAAGTGCTCTCCAACTCAAATGTGTAAGATGATATAAATCAAGCTAGTACAAGTGGCTCTCATGATAATGAACAAGATCAAGTGGCTAGTACATCATCTCAAACCAATGATCAAGCAAGTGCAAGCAATCAAGTTCTAATACTCCAACCAACCAATATTGCAAGGGATCATCCATTGGACACTATCATTGGTGATATTTCTAGAGGTGTACAAACAAGATCAAGATTGACATCATTTTGTGAGCATTTCTCATTTGTGTCATCCATTGAACCAAATAAGATAGATGAAGCATTGAAGGATGTTGATTGGGTGAATGCTATGCATGAAGAATTGAATAACTTCACAAGAAATCAAGTATGGGAATTAGTAGAGAGACCAAAGGGACATAATGTGATTGGAACCAAATGGGTCTTTAGAAACAAGCAAGATCAAGATGAGATAGTGGTAAGGAACAAAGCAAGATTGGTAGCACAAGGATATACACAAGTTGAAGGTCTTGACTTTGGAGAAACATATGCCCCGGTTGCTAGATTGGAAGCAATTAGAATCTTGCTAGCCTATGCTTGTGCCCACAACATCAAACTCTATCAAATGGATGTTAAGAGTGCATTTCTCAATGGTTACATCAATGAAGAAGTATATGTTGAGCAACCTCCCAGTTTTGAAGATGACAAGAAGCCGATCATGTGTACAAGTTGAAGAAGGCATTGTATGGCTTAAAGCAAGCACCTAGAGCTTGGTATGAGAGATTGAGGGAGTTCTTACTCTCTAAAGGGTTCATGATGGGCAAGGTTGACACCACTCTTTTCATCAAGAAGATTGTAAAAGATTTGTTTGTGTTGCAAATCTATGTAGATGACATCATATTTGGATCAACCAATTAAGACTTTTATGATGAGTTTAGAAAGATGATGGCTAATGAGTTTGAGATGTCCATGATTGGAGAGTTAAGTTACTTCCTTCGTCTTTAAATTAAGCAATTAAAGAATAGTACATTTGTGAGTCAAGGCAAGTATATCAAGGACATGATCAAGAAGTTTGGCATGAGTGATAGTAAAGCCATTAGCACACCAATGGGAACAAATGGCAACTTGGATAGTGATGCAAGTGGAAATATGGTGGATCAAAAATTGTATCGGTCTATGATTGGAAGCCTACTCTATGTGACCACATCAAAGCTGGATGTCATGTTTAGTGTATGCATATGTGCAAGATTTTAAGCCTCACCAAGAGAAAGTCATTTGAAGGCTATAAAGAGAATATTGAGGTACTTGAAGCATACACCAAATGTTGGTTTGTGGTATCCCAAAGGAGCAAAGTTTGAGCTAGTTGGCTACTCTGACTCGGATTATGTGGGATGCAAGGTTGAAAGGAAGAGCACCTTGGGCACATGTCAATTGTTGGGAAGATCACTTATTTCATGGTCATCAAAGAAGCAAAATAGTGTTGCATTATCAACCGCTGAAGCCGAATACATATCCGCCGGTAGTGGTTGTGCACAAGTACTTTGGATAAAGGCCACTTTGAGTGATTTTGGAATCAAATTCAAGAAAGTGCCATTGCTATGTGACAATGCGAGTGCAATCAAGTTGACCAACAATCCGGTTCAACATACAAGAACAAAGCACATTGATGTCCACCACCATTTCATAAGAGATCACCAACAAAAAGGGGACATTTGCATTGAGAGTATAGGCACCGAAGATCAACTTGCCGATATATTCACCAAGCCATTGGATGAGAAAAGGTTTTGCAAGCTAAGGAATGAGTTGAACATATTGGATTTCTCAAATATGTGTTGATGCACCCCCCCATTTATATGACATGCCTCTCTTTCGAACAATCCAAGGTAAAAGTTGATTGGCATGGCATACATCCTTGCTAAGGACATGTTTAGTGCATCTAGTCATCTCTCACATTTAATAGGCTCATTCATAAAAATCAAATGAATTTGATGATTATATGGTACCACTATTGCTTCTATGCTTATTTTGATCTAGTGGTAGCATATGACATGTTTGTGGGCTTGTAAACCTAGTGTTTGATCTAGAAAATGAGCTCTAAGTGTTTAACTCAACATGGTACAAGATAACCCTTATTTGGAGGTATGAACAAGCTTATCCTTGGATCAAACCGAGTTAAATATCTTTGGTAAATGATCTAGATTGGACCAAATTTGGGAAAATGATCCTCACCCCATTGATTGACATTGATAATCTCAACCTATCTATAATTTAAGCCTTTGTGGTCATTGATGACAAAGGGGGAGAAATAGTGCACAAAAATAGTGAAAAAACAACACAAAGGGGAAGTGAAATAAAGATACAAGTGATAGGGGGAGAACTTGACATAAGGGGAGAAATATGACAAAGGAAAGGGATCAATTAAAATTTTGAGCACACAAGTAGGGGGAGCAAGCTCATGAACTTATATGGTGCATTTGAATGTGCATTTCATATGTTTGCTTGCATGACACAAGTTTTAAATTTCAATATTCATGCTTGTGTGGTGTATGCTAGTTATAGGTTTGAATGATGAAATGAAAATCTAGCATGCATAGGTTATCTAGTGATTTCATTTCCAAGTGTTTCCAAGTGGTATCGAGCTAACCATGGTGCTAAGGATGGTATAATGGTGCAATCCGATTGGTATCACGCTTCAAAGGTCCATCTTTTATACCTTAGCATCATTTGGTACACAATGTCTCCTATATTTCCTATCTAAGCATATGTGCAAGCTTCAATCCAAACTCTTAGCACATATGTAGGGGGAGCAATTGCTACCATTTGGGGTTCATGAAACTTGTCCATATCCTTTTACAAATGTAAAAAATGCTTGGGCAAGCAACATGGATTCAATTGAATTTTAATTCATATCTTTATGAAAAGGTTGTCATCAATTACCAAAAAGGGAGAGATTGAAAGCTTTAGTTTGGTTTTGGTGAATTGATGAAACCCTAAGTGCTAACCTAGCTTATCAAGTGATCATGAGATAGGTAGCATATTGCAAGTGGTGAAGCAAATGAAGATCATGACATGATGATGGTGATGCCATGGTGATGATCAAGTGCTTGGACTTGAAAAGAAGAAAGAGAAAAACAAAAGGCTCAAGGCAAAGGTATAAATGGTAGGAGCTATTTTGTTTTGGTGATCAAGATACTTAGATAGTGTGATCACATTTATGTTTGATAGCCGTACTATTAAGAGGGGTGAAACTCATATCGAAATGCGGTTATCAAAGTGCCACTAGATGCTCTAACTCATTGCATATGCATTTAGGATCTAGTGGAGTGCTAACACCCTTGAAAATGTTTGTGAAAATATGCTAACACATATGCACAAGGTGATACACTTGGTGGTTGGCACATTTGAGCAAGGGTTAGGAACTTCACCAGTGCCCTAGACAGAAAAGACGGAGGTCACTGTAAGTGACCGGATGCTGGTCTCGGTTGGACCAGTGCGTCTGGTCAGTGGTAGTAGAGGGTGCGCAGCGTCGGTCTCTGACCGGACGCTGGGTCACTCAGTGACCGGACATTGACATGGTGCGTCCAGTCCTACTGATGTGGCAGTGGACATAGGAGTCGCCGAGTGACCGGACGCTAGGTGTGTTCGATCGAGCATGACCGGACGCGTCCGGTCATGAAAAGTCGTCTCTGGATGCTTACTGGAAATGACCGGACATTGGGGTTTAACGTCCGGTCACTTTGAGCTACTGCATCTGGTCGTCACTTGACTGTTGAGATCGGGCGATCAACATTTGAAGAGAGGGGACACATGGCACACATCACGTGACTGGACGCTGAGGTCCAGCGTCCGGTCGATATGACCGGAGCGTCCGATCACCCCGTGTTGTGCCTAGTGAAGGGGTACAATGGCTCTATTTCGTGGGGGGCTTCTATTTAAGTCTCATGGCCGGCTCAAGCTCACTCTCTTGGCCATTTGCATTGACATAGCAACCTTGTGAGCTTAGCCAAAGCCCTCCCACTCATCTTCATCATTGATTCATCATCTTTGTGAGATTGAGAGAGAATCCAAGTGCATTGCTTGAGTGTTTGCATCTAGAGGCACTTGGTGTTCATGTTTTGCTACGGGATTCGCTTGTTACTCTTGGTGGTTGCCGCCACCTAGATGGCTTGGAGCAGCCAGGATCGTCGAGCGGAGGTTGGTGTTTGTCTTTGGCTCCGATCGTGGTGATTGTGAGGGGTTCTTGACCTTTCCCCGACAAAGAGCCAAAAGGTACTCTAGTGAATTACTCATGGCTTGTGTGATCCTCATCTTGTGTTGGTTGTGTGGCACCCTATTGAGGGTTTGGCGTGTGATGCCAATTAGCGCGTGAACCTCCAAGTGAGTGAATCGCCACAACGATGAGTAGCTTGCCGGCAAGCAAGTGAACCTCGGCAAAAAATCATTGTGTTCATCATTTAATTCTGAGGTGATTGATCTTCATTTGTATTCATTCTTGTGATTAGTTGGCTCCTTCCTCGACACGGCGGTATAAACATCTTGCTCACTCTCTCTACATTACCGCAAACTAGTTGTCAAGCTCTTTAGTGTAGCTAGTTGTGAGAGCTTGTTAGTTTGGTTAGTGTGACTCTTTAGTTAGCCTTTTGAGAGAACACTAACTTAGTGTAGTGACATAGTTATTGTATGGATAGAAACTACATAAACTAGAATTGTGGTAGGTGGCTTGTATTTTTAGTAGGCTAACGCAACACTCACTTCGCCTCCTAATTGTCTAACCGGTTTGTTAAGTGTTGTTGTAGAAATTTTTAATAGGCTATTCACCCCCCTCTAGCCATTAGGACCTTTCAGGTGCACACGGTGCTATCCATTGCCCCCTCTTCTCCAGCTATAGTAGCCCTTTTCTACTAGCACCGCCACCCCTAGGGTAGTGCCCACTCAGCCACCGTTTGCTTCCATTTCTTCGCGTGGCTTTGTTCGGGCTTCGACATCTTCACGTCTTAGACTCCTTGCTTCACTTCTAGTCTATCAACACCTCCAATGTCTTCTTTTGAGTGTTGATCATTTTATTCATGTTCCAAAGTTGATCTAAGTCCATGTTGCATCCTATTGAACTATAAAATAAACACTAGCAAACACATTAGTCCAATTTGGTTGTATTGATCATTAAACACCAAAATCCAAAGTAAATGGCCCTAGGGTCCATTTTTCTTACAATCTCCCTCTTTTTGGTGATTGATGACAACACGACCAAAGCAAGCAAATAATAATAGATTCAAAATTTTACAACTATCTACTTGCTAGGATGCAATGCAAAGGCAAAATTATATGATGCAAAAAAGATATCACTTGTGAAAAACTTTGGAAACTTATCTTGCCCTTACAAATGTCCCCAAATGGCATTTTGGAGTTTGGACTTAAGCCTCCCCTTAACTCCATAATCCACTATTCTTCCTTTCTCGGACCATTACCACTTATAAATTATTATGACCGTGATTGCTTTTGGTCCTATAAATTCTCCTCCTTTAAAATCAAACACCGAAAAGGAAGACATTAGTAGCACAAGGGAGGGTCAAATTTTGTGATCCTTTGTATGTGGAGTGGAATAGGTCATAAAATTTGACTCTCACATTACATAGACTAAGCTCCCCCTAAATATATGCATACATATGATGGATGGAAAAGTATATGCATAATTGGTAAATTAATGCACAAGGAAGTTTAATCTATATAATGCATGGAGAAAATATATAAATACCAAACTGAAATCAACATGATGATATCGGTTTAGAAATACCATATGTGGAAATCAATTTGATTTAAACCACTTGCAATAGGTGGTGGATGTTTGAAGTATGATGCTTAACTCCAGGGACTCCATTTTCCTTGCAATAAGACTACTACACACATGATAAGCTTGAAATAGTGTTAGTCTCAAAGCATCCAACTTGTAAAGTAACCTTCCCCTAAATTTATACATACAAGCATGAAATACTTGTAGGATACATGCACATTGATTTTAGAATAAAAAATATCACTTGAAAGACGACATCATGAAAGGATCAAGATGCCCAAGAGGAAGGGTGAATTGGGCTAATTCTAGATTCTTTCAATAATTAAACCCTATGGTTAGCCCACTTCACCCTTTATGCCTAGAAAGTGTTTCTAATGTTCTACCATACAAAAAGTCTTGCAACCTAAGTTCCAATCCTACTCTAGCATGGCAATTCTATGAATGTAAAGACAAGAATTGAATTGCTCAAAGTAAATGCTCAAAGTAAAGAGAGAAGGAGGAACACGACAATATTTTGCCGAGGTATCGAAGAGTCGCCACTCCCCACTAGTCCTCGTTGGAGCACCCACACAAGAGTGTAGCTCCCCCTTGATCCGCGCAAGGATCAAGTACTCTCTATGGGTTGATTCTTTGACACTCCGTCATGGAGAATCACCCACAACCGCTCACAACTTGAGTTGGGTCATCATAAGCTCCGTCGGATGATCACCAAGCTCCCAATCACCACCAAGCCATCTAGGTGATGACGATCACCAAGAGTAATAAGCATGAACTCTCACTTGACCACGACAAGCCTAATGAGAAGGGTGGTTGTACACTTTGCTACTCTTGCTTTCACTAATGAGGCCTCTCTCTTGGATTCTCAAATCTTAATCATCTCACTAGGACCTTGCTCTTCTTGGCACTCTCAAGGGTGTTTCTTAGATGTTGGAATGGGCAAAAGTGATCCCTTGAGTGAATAGAGGAAGTATTTATAACCCTCATTCAAAATGAACCATTATGTGCCTCTACAGGGTGACCGGAAGCTTTGGTCAGTTCACCCACCTCTGTGCAGTTTAAGTTGTGACCGGACACTGGCCAGCATCCGGTCAGCACTGATCAGACACGTCTGGTCACAAAAACTGCCCTTTGGAACCTTGCTGATGTTGACCGGACTCTGGCACCCAGCGTCCAGTCACTTTGCTGCTCAGCATCTGGTCAGTAGCTGGAACCTGACCAGCGTCCGGTCAGCACTGATCGAACACATCCGATTAGGATTCTCCCTCTCTGAAACCTTACTGGAGTTGATCGAACTCTGGCACCCAGCGTCCGGTCACTCACCTCTCAACGTCCGGTCGCATCCAGACGACTTCACCTTGATCAAATGAACTAATTGGACTCTGCTCCAGTGTCCGATCACACCAGAACCAGCGTCCAGTCAATATTTGACCATCCATTCACTTCCAACTCGCAATCATATGTGAATGAAGTTCGCTCTAATTGATCTTAGGGCTATTTTGGAGCTACCTAATGCTAGTTTTGACAAGTGTGCACCACACCTAACCCACTAGACTCACCTAGGTCAAGCTACCCATCCATACCATCCTTAATAGTACAACCAAAGGAAAACAAAGCCCTAAACTACTCTAAGTGTCTCTTCAACTCCAAACGACACTTAGAACTAGTCCATCCTTAACCTTGTCATCTATCCTTTGAAAACCAAAACGATTTCCATCATAGGGGCATGACGACCATGATTGCCCAATCAATTGCCATTACCATGATCTAACTTAATTGCATCTGCAAAACACACATTAGTCACAGTAATCTCGTATTGTCATTAATCACCGAAACCCAACTAGGGGCCTAGATGCTTTCAATCTCCCCCCTATTGGTGATTGATGACAATACAACCTTGAGTATGTGAAAGAGATGAGGTTTTCAACATGCTTGGTTCATATAAGCTTTTGACAATAAGAACAAGAGAGTTAGGCAAAGCATCTAAGTCATGTTGTATGCAGGGAACTCTGTAGTAGCACCACTATACTCTGCTAGCATCTTAGGTGGCCTCACTGTAACTGCTCTATGAATCAGGAAAGTAATCCAGTGAGCATATGGCAGCTGCTGGTGACCTCTGAATCCCTCTACAATAGTATCCTCCATCTTTGATAGTAAGAGATCCCAAATATCAAATACAGTCTGCTGCATTAGAGAGTTCAGTAGCCATAACTGAATGCGAGTCAACCCCTCGTGATATCCTATCCTCAGAAGCAGAGTCCTCCTCATGACAACATCAAGCACTGTAGCTATAGGAGTGAGGTCACTGGGTGTCCTGCTCGACCCCTCGCCGAAAGGCTCTATGAAGCAATGGTGAACCAAATCAGTAGGAGGCACAAAACTGCCATGTGGATGTCTGGGAGGAGCTGTCTGACCATAGCACACCTCATGTAGCCAGACAGGTTGCTCCTGAAGCCTGAGAATCTCCTTGACCCTAAAGCTCATTAGCCTGTAATCTCTACCTCTGAATGCAAATTGAATGAATCTATGTTGAGGGTCAATCCAAAGTGTAGCATAGAACTCTCGGACCCATGATGGAACATATCTGTCTGTCCGTCTGAGTAAGTCTATTAGCCCTAGAAAGTAAGATAGGTAAGGACGAATCTGCTCTCCAGCTACTGCTACAATGGCCTCAATAGAACAAACCCTCTGAGACCTGAATGTTGCCTCACTGTTGAGATATGCATTATAAAAATCCTCCTACAGTGGTGTGTAGAAGGCCTCTGATGCACGCTCATCCCTCCTCAGCGGAAACCACTCCTCAAACTGCATGAACCTGAGCTGTTGTACTTGCTTGGCCATGGCGGCCCTCAAATCTAGATGAGTCACTGGAGGCGGACCCTGTGGTCTGGGAGGCGGACGAGAACCCCTACGCTATGTCTCTACCCTCGGTGTCACCTAGGTATGGGTACGACTAGAGTGGCAAAGCTGTGGCTGAGATGCCGGCTCTGTCTCCTCGGCCTGCTCTCCCTCCTGAGTCTGCTCTACTAGCTATGGCCCCCCTGAGGCTGAGGCTTCTCCAAAGCAACACAGCATCCCTCAAGCATGACAGTCCCAGCTGGACTACCATGACGACGCTCAACCTGCTCAATAGCTGCCCTCTGCGCTGGTGAAAGCTGATATGCAATCGGTACTCCACTCCTAGCACCTCCTCTCTCTGCATGATTTGCAGCGGCTGCGACTGCTGCTGCTCTCTCTGTGTTAGCATCTGCATACTTTCTCTTCTTTATCGCCAGCTTCTTTGTTGCCTTACCTTTCACATCAGTAGGCAAGCGAGGTGGAGGCCTCGGATCCTCATCACTGGGACCACCTCCGGCGTTCTTGACACATGCCATCTGAAACAAACTACTGCCTCGGACAAGAAACAACTGTCACTAACACTTCTGAGGCTTGGCCTCGATCCGTACTCGCGAGCTTGGCCCCGAGTTGACTGACAACTGCCAATGAGACCTCAACAACACCAACTCGTTGCACGTTAGAATAGATCTGATATATGAATAATTTCAATATACATCTAAAGATACAAAACCCTAAGAAGCAAGCATTAGATACGAAATTGGAAACGAGGGCTTGCTACCTGATGAACCGGCGAACCGAAGAACAAGGAACGGATCGGGGAACCACCGGGACATCAATTAGGGTTAGGGTTGGCACTGCGCGGTGAATCGGCCGTGGAGATGCAGCTAGGGTTCCGGCGAGGCTCTGGTGGCGCTGTTGCGGCAAAGTAGGCACAAGAGATGGCTCTAGTGGTGCTAAGGGTGGCACTGGAGTAGGGCACGGACACGGCGGCGCTAGGGCACGGCGCGGGCAAGATGCGGTGTGGGCGCGGCGGTGCAGGGGTGCAGGCGCGGTGGTGCAGCGGCGTGGGAGCAGCGCGGGCATGCTGGTGTGGTGGCGCGGAAGCAGCGCAGGAGAAGATGGCGCAGCAGCGCAGCTTGGGCACAGCAGCGGCGCTAGCGTAGGGCACGACGCGAGCGTAGGGAAGCGCGGCTATGCGGTGGTGGCTAGGGCACAAGCGCAGCGCGGTGAGCGATGGAGGCGCAGGCAGGAGCGGCAAAGTCAGAGGCTCAGGGTCGACGGATGCGTGGCGGATGCGGGTTAGGTCCATACAATCTAGAGAGATTTTTTTAGGAGAATCCAAAGAAAGAATTAGTAGATTATTATTTGTAAATATAAGAGTATCTCCAACAACTCACTTCTCAGATTTTAGATTATTTCAGCTCTTAAAAAGGAGTAGGGAGAGAATTTATTTTCTTTCCACAACAGTTATTAATAATGCACTCTTTAAAAATGAAAAAAAAAAATAGGCCCTCCGATGGATACCGCACCCAGTCGATCTCTGGCATCTCATTGATCTCTTTTTTTCTCTCCAATCCCAGGCACCTAGTTGAATTTCCCAATCAGTAGGAGTAGAAGATAGCAACGAATCTAGTCTAGACAAATTCTCGCACGAGAGCAACGAGGTGCCGAGTAAGAAATCACCTTAGACGCTAGCCACACACAAATCACTTTAGGTGCGTATATCTATCAAGACCGTATTTTAATTTGAGATAGACTTAATAGGACATATTATTGAAACATTAACTTATATTATAGATGACATGGTTATGCCGACTTACCAAAAAGGTAAAAAGAGATAAATAGATATATAACATTCCTATCCCCGTTTCCATTAACGTTTGATAGCTTTTTTTCCTCCCATTGCGATGTATGGACGTGTGTGCTAGTTAGAAAAATAAGGAAAGATTGTCGTGCAATAGAAACAGGATGTGGGTTCAAATGAATAATAATAAATCATTTCAAATCTCAAAAAAAGGAAATAATAATTGACTCCGACCCAATTACATGCTGATTCTCTATCGTTTTTATTTCTTCTAATAACACAGAAGTTAGTTCAAGCGCAAAGTCATGATCATCATCTTTTTTTTTAGGGGAAGTCATGATCATCTTTTTTTTTGGGAGGAACATGATCATCATCTACCAATCCCCTGTTGTGCTGCAGCTGTACTCTTTTTTTTTTTTTTGAGAAAGGGGGCTGTATTCAAAATGTGGTTGTGAGGCCTAACGTGGGTGGGCTGGGCCTATGGGCCGGAAACGGGAGACTTGATGCTGCATGGTGCACGCTGCGCACCCGACCTCGTCAGGTTGAGAAGCGTGGCGGCGGGTGGCGGGCGGCACTCTTGCGCCAGCCGTGTGTTCCCCCCTTCCCCCCAATCACCCCACCGGCCATGGAGACTCTGGCGGCGGTTCGCCGTGCCAAGAGAAGGAAGCCGGAGACACCCAAGAGCTCGGAACAGGAGGTCGAAGCAAGCATCTTGCCACTACCAGCGATGAGTGCGCCTGATTCCAATCCTCCTGGAGCTAGAGGAGACGAATCCTACATCCAAGATCCACCGCATCACTTGAATGGAACCTCTCTGGAAACGACCGGACTCGACAGAGGTGCGTCCGATCTTGGCACTGTGCTACGTCCGGTCATCACTTGACCATTGAGATCAAGCGGCTGAGGTTGAACGGAGGCGATACGTGGCGTGCATCCGTTGACCGAACGTTGGCAGGGTGCGTCCGGTCGATCTGACCGGAGCGTCCGGTCACCCCGAGCTATGCCCAATGAAGGGGTACAATGGTTCTATTTTCGTGGGGGCTATAAATAGAATGTAGTCTCGGCCATGGCTAGGGCTGAGCACCTTGGGAGACTTTGTGTCCATGCTTGAGAGTGCTTGGGAGCCCTCCATCTCATATATGCTTGATAGTGATCATTCGATTGTGTGAGAGAGCGATTCTAGTGCGATTGCATCATGAGGTTGCATCGAGTGGCACTAGGTGATCAAGTTGCAAGCCGGTGGTGCTTGTTACTCTTGGAGGTTGCCACCTCCTAGACGGTTTGGTGGTGGTCTCCGTCGAAGCCAGCAAGAAGCTTGTGTGGTGCTTCAGAGAAGAGCTTTGTGAGCGGGTGATGGCGGGGGGTTCAAGATGAAGCTGACATGTGAAGCCCACGCGTCAGCGATTGGAGGGAGAGAAGCAGCAGGGATACATAAGTCATTTCGCATGCTTTGTAGGCTTTCTCAGGCTCTCGGCTACGCTGACATGCTCATCTAACGTGCCATCTCTGCAAAGATAGTAAAAACATAGGAGTGTTACTGTATGACAAATGTGCAGGAGCGCGTATAAAGATGAGAAAGGGAGGAGTGTGGGTAACCATGGGAAAAAGTAAAAAATCCTGGCGGCGCTCTTGCGCTAGCCCTGTGTTTCCCCCTTCCCCCAATCCCCCACCGGCCATGGAGACTCTGGCGGCGGCTCGCCGTGCCAAGAGAAGGAAACTGGAGACACCCAAGAGCTCGGAACAGGAGGTCAAAGCAAGCATCTCGCCACTACCAGCGATGAGTGCGCCTCATTCCAATCCTCCTGGAGCTGGCGGAGACGAATCCTACATCCAAGATCCGCCGCCTGGAGCTGGTGGAGAAGAAGAAGATGGGGTCGACCGAATCAGCAGCCTTCTGGACGCCATTCTGGGTGAGGTCATTTCTCTCCTCCCCACCAAGGATGCCGCCCGCACCCGAATCCTCGCCACCCGGTGGCGCCATCTCTGGCGTTCCGCCCCTCTCAACCTCGACGGCGTTAACATTTTCCCCATCGATGTCGTCTCCCGCATCCTCTCCGTCCACCGGGGCCCCGGCCGCCACTTTCGCTTCCCCGCACAACACCTAAAGGACCACCCCGCCACTATGGATGCATGGCTCCGATCCCGCGCAACTCGACAATCTCCAAGAGATTGATTGATGGATCCCCTACATTTTTCAGGATATGTCGAAACTGCCACCTCAGCCAACATCTACCTTCCGGTTCTCGTCGTGCCTTTGCGTCGCTACTTTCAGCCAAGGAAAAAGTCTAAATAACCCCCTGACGTATGGTGGGTGGTCTACTTAACCCCCAAACCTATAAAACCGGGTATCCAACACATTAAATTTTGCAAAACCAGTCATTTTACCCCTGGGCGGTTTTGGGCACCTGGTTTTGCCTACATGGCGCTACGTGGCGCTCCAAGTTGGCAGACAGTGACAATGTGGCTGCCGGGCCCAGCTGTCATCCCCCACCTCCAGTTCCATCTCCTACCTGTTCGTGGTGTTCATGGCGGCGCCTGCGGTGGCCTGCGAGTGGGCTGCGTGGGGGCCTGAACCCGACCGGCGAGGGCATCGCCGGCACGCAAGCACTGGCATTGGCGGGGTTCGGGTCCGGGCCCGCGGCGCCCTCCGTGCGGCCCTGTCCTTCCACCGCTCGCTCCTCACGCCGTGTGAAACAGCGCGCGCCTCAGGCGTGTCGCGGTGGGCTGGCTTGCAGCGATGCTCGCCGTCGTCGCCGCGTTCACGGCGTTCGTGGACGGGCGGTTACCGGCGCTGGTACGGCGCGAGTTGCTGCGACGACGAGAATCTCGGCGCAGAGTCGGGCGCGTGGCCGTGGTGGCTGACGGCGTTCCAGCGGCTTGGGTTCACGAGCGCCGACGTACGTGGTGGGCTGGTGGCGTGCGTGAAGGAGGCAAACATGGTGGGCATGGGCGCGACCGGGGCGTACAGGGCGGAGCTCCCGCGCGCGCGCCGTGATCGCTGTGAAGCTATGGCAGCCGGCGCCGGTGGACGGCGACGCCGTGGTGTCGGCGAGCGAGCTGAACGCGGACGTGCTCAAGGAGGTGGCGCTCCTGGGGTGGCTCCAGCACCGGAACATCGTGCAGCTGCTGGGGTACGTGCACAATGACGCGGACGCCATGATTCTGTATGAGTTCATGCCCAACGGCAGCCTGTGGGAGGCTCTGCACGAGCCGTCGGAGAAGCGATTGTTCTGACGCATGCAATTGCAATGGCAATGTTTGCAGAGTACGGGTACATGCTGAAGGTGGACCAGAAGAGCGACATCTACAGCTACGGCGTGGTGCTGATGGAGCTCATCACGGGTCACCGCGCGGTGGAGGCGGTGTTCGGCGAGGGGCAGGACATCGTGGGGTGGGTGTGGAACAAGATCCGGAGCAACACGGTGGAGGAGCACCTAGACCCGCAACGCGTGAGGTCGAGCCCCATACTGCGCCCCGCCCTGTACACGCGCGAGATCCAGGATGCCACACGCGCCATCTGCGCCCCGTACTTCGCCCTCGCGAGGTCGAGCGGGGACACCTACAGCTGCAAGGTGCGCGACGCCGGGCGAGCTCGTCGGCCGCGGCGGTGTCCGCGGCACGGGCCGGCGAGCCGAGGCAGAGCAGCAGCTGCCATGGCTGAAGCCGGCGCTGCGCGGCGTGCAGGAGGAAGGCGACCGAGGGGAGTAGCACGGCGGCGGCGGTCTCGACGCGGCCCACGGATAGCGCCGAGAGTGGTGTGTGCTCCACGGCCGCGGCGCCGGACAGGGCGTCGTGCTCCAGCGACGGGTCCTCGAGGCAGTTGAGCGCGAGGAAGGCAGGCGTGGAAGTGGCGGGGCTCGTCATGCGCCTACGAAGCACACTGCGCGAACTGCGCCTTGACTGAACCAGCAGCCCTCTGCCATTGGTGCTAGCTTGCTTTCCTGAAAGCCGATACGCGGGACTGCAGGCCGCCGTGCAAGCCGCAAAAACAATGCAGCAGAAAACGGGTCAGGGCCAGCGTGTCCCTAAGGTCCAGCTTGGAAAGCCACATAGGCAAAACCAGAAGGCAAAGCCACAATAGGGGGTAAATTAAACGGTTTGTCAAAGTTTAGTGTGCTTGTTACCTGGTTTCAAACTTCAGGGGTGAAGTAGCGATAGTGCTAAAGGCTAGGGGGTGATGTAGATTTTTTCCTTTCAGCCAATGCCACCTCTCTGACGACATCGCCCAGGCGCTTCAGTTCCCCATGCTCAAGAAGCTAGCAGTTCAAGGCGTCAGCATTTCGGAGGATTCCCTGCTTAGCATCATTGCTGCTTCTCCCGTCCTCGAGTGCTTGCTGCTTCGCAAAAGCTTTGGATTCCACTGTGTTAGGATCAACTCAGCTAGCCTTACAAGCGTTGGTGTGAGTGCTAGGTATAATCGAACAACGACCTACTTAGAAGAATTCATTGTCGAGGATGTCCCTTGCCTTAAAAGGATTCTGTATCTTCGAGCACCAGGGACGGGCACGCAACTGCGAGTATCAGTTATTTCAGCACCTAATCTGGAGACCTTGGGTTGCCTAAGTTTTCCTGATTACTCTTCCAGGCTCGTGTTGGGCTCTATAATTATTGAGGTATCTCTTGCTTTTCCACCTCTTGCCTACAGGCTCTGATTTGCTTTTCTGTGTGCAGAAAAAACTTGAAAATATCGACTTTTATAGATGGGCTAACACAGGTTTCATGCAGCCATGCGACATAAAGGGATTCCGGGTCACTAACTCGACAACGCCGGCATGTACTGTCAAGGTTTTAGGAGTTTCTATTTTTTCTCTTAGCCTGGATGCGATTATTGACTTAATGAGATGCTTCCCAAGCTTGGAGAAGTTGTATATCAGGGTAAACATACTAATCTAGTAATTCATTGTGTTCATATATTCTTTGGATCTGACTTAATATTATGTCAATTCTTCTTGGATTAGTTGTGTTTGTATACTTTTTTTTTTCCTTTTCAGTCATACAAGGTGGTGGGAGACAAGAATTTATGGCGCCGTAAACATCATAATCTTATTAAATGCCTTAACATCCGTCTCAAGACAGTCGTGTTGAATAATTATCGAGGCATAAAGTCACAAGTTAACTTTGCAACATTCTTTGTACTGAACGCAAAGATGCTGGAGTCAATGATATTTGAGTGTCGAAGGGACAGTGTGACTGATAGATTTCTTGCAGAGCAGCATCAGCTGCTCCAGCTGGAGAGAAGGGCTTCAAGATATGCTCGGTTTTATTTTACTACTAAAAGATGTGAGCATGCGTTCATGCATATTAATCATGCCCATGATTTGTCTAAAACCGATCCCTTCGAATGTGAAGAAAGAGGGGTAGGTGTATGCGCATCCTTTGAGTAGTTGCTGCTTGACTCGTACTCTTGTTTGCTGTTAAATTTGATGAGGTCTATTCCTTTTTCTAGTGTGGAAGTAGGGGGTTGCTAAATGAACTATGTATATTGTAAGATTTCTGTAATTGTGGCAATCTGACTTACTAATCTGTAATGCAATAAATCTTTATGTAGTAGTTATTGGCAATGTTTGATGTTGCACGTAATTCTGTTAATAAAGTAGAGCTAGTGTGAATATAACTTTGTTTTAAATGTTCTTTTATTTGATGTTGTTTACTTGTGCTCAGCAGCACAACAGACTACTTATAATTACTTGATTGGTCTTAAATTTTGCTTATAGCACAAATTAGGGCCCATAATTATGTTTGGTGGTTTGTTGGGCTCGTCGATGAATCACGGCTCAGCCCTTTGGGCTGAGGTGCACTAGAAACACCGGCGCGGCTTGGAGTGTACCGCCCGTCTTCCATACATTGTAGCCTAGAGAATCAATCTCATTTTAGTTGTCTGTTGTGCTTTCATTCTGTAGCTCAGCAATGTACCTTATAATGGCAAATTTACAAAAAAATAATAATATGATTACAGATGGATAACTACAAACCAAGCAAAAATTGTTTAACAGATGGCATGGAGGAGAGATAAGTTCAGCCTTATGGCATTCTATAATTGTAGGACTAACTTGTGCTCTATTATTTGAGTAAACTATGAAACATTAGGACAAAATGGCATATGTACTTTCAAACAGGTAAGAGCGCAGTAGCAGCAAAAGAGGAGCCTCTGATTTCTATGCTGATAACTTCAGCTAACAGATCCCATTTTCTGCTACTTTTCGGGTGATAACACATGAGAATGCAGTTTATATAAGAATGAAGGCATCTGTGTGGGGTTCTCTACTTATTGGAGTCGTCTTCTTTTTTTTTTTTTTGTCAACAAACATGCACATATTTCAACAGCGTCTAGCTGTTAGAATTGTTACATGGTCTTTCAGTACATTATGCAGTGCTTCCAGTATTGGTGGGCACTGTATGACATGATCTCTGTTGGAACATGACAATGATAGACTTGTAGGGTGGGGTTGAGAGTGTACAAAAGCCTGTTTTGCTAATGTATGAGCAATGTGATTTTGGGTCCTCCTACTCTTGTAGATTCTTGTGTTCCGTTGCCTTGTTGAGTTGATGAGTATTTGGGTGAGGTGCTTGATTCTACAATCAGGCGGTGTGGACTGATCACCTGAATTGAAGAAGTTGACAAGTTCCTGGTTGTCTGATACGAAGGTGATGTTGTGTATCTGTGGTCTTTCGGTGACAGTAGCAGCAAGCACCAGGGCAGCTGCCTCTGCCATGACCACCGAGATAGAGTTTGTAACTGCAGCCTTGATGTAGATGTTTTGAGGTGGATGCATTCCTGTATTGATAATATAGATTCCCAGTCCAGCTTTCTTCGGATATAGAGTCCTGGTCTGGCACCGTGGATGCATCGGTGTAGCATCTGGAGCCTGGGAGCAGTGCTGGGAGTTGTACAGTGTGTGTATTTGATGCTGTTCCATTGTTCCAGTTCACCCAATCGTGGATTGCAGCCTGGGTATTCTGTCTTGCAATTGTATGATTCATACCTGAGAACTGAATGTGAGCGGCTTGTTGATTCCGCATCAGTGTCGGAGCTGCAGCACTTGCGGTGTTCATGACAGCTTCACTGCCTTCCTCCGTTTGGTTGCTGTGCGCCTGGTGGTGGATTGCCTCCTGCATGTGTAGGATTCATATCTGGTCTGATTTCGTGCACCGGTGTGGGTGGTGTTTGTGGAAGGGCTTGGTTCCTGTACGCCTGGTTCTATGTTTCAGCAGCTGTTACCTTCATTTCCTTCCACTGGTCGTGCAGTATAGTTCTGGTCGTCACCTGTATAGTTGATTAAATTTGCCACCGAGATGTTTGCAGCCACCTCATGGTGTACCTGCGAAGGAGTCCAATTTTCTCTACAAACCTTTTGTCGCTTCTAGCTTTCCATATGTACCAGAGAGTTGTTAGTTTTTTTTTTTTTTTGCAATAAATCTTCTGGAACAGAATCAGATATCAGAGTAGACATAATTCTTTGCACCCCATCATCTTCATTTGGCAGAATGTTGGAGCGGTGGAGTCGGGCGCGGAGCTCCAATGAGCGGTAGATAAGGCTACGACGGTGGGGTTGAGTGCAGTAGAGAGATTTTTTTAGAGGTGCGAACAGGAGCAAGTGGACAGATAAGATAGCCAATGGGAAGCCGTGTCTATCTGTCCCCGGATGCCGTCACCGAAAAAAAAATCGATGTGCAGGTGACGTACGGATGCACGCAAATGTAAGTTTGAGCTTTTTGAAAGAAGTTTTGTACAATAAGAAACGTAAAAGAGAAAATTATCATGCAATAGAAGCATACGTACATGCCGATTCTCTCTTTTTGGTGTTATATCCTTACACTAACATATGTTTTTTTTATAACTTACAACGTAACATATGGGAAAAAATCTATTTTACCTCCCTAAACCATCCTCAAAGTTTAGTTTTCCTCCTTAAAAAATAGGGTAAACCTTCTTCCTCAACTTTTAAAACCATTCATTTTACCTCCTGACCCTGTTATAGGTGGTTTTCGAAGGTTGTTTTGTCTTATTTATTTATTTATTTTGGCTAAATATTTAAAAAATCATAGTAAATCACAGAAAAATTATAAAATAAAAAATCTAATTTTTGGACTCCACATGAATAGATCTACACAGTAAACATATAATATAGTATGCTTTAGTATAAAGTTTTTGCTGTAGCTTTAGATTTATGATTTTATGTAATTAATTCATAGCTGCAGTTTCAATGATGGTGAAATTTATATTGTGGTCTAAGTATTATATGTTTAACCTATAGTAAAAATTTCATACTCGTTTCTATTTTTACAGACTTTTAACTATTTTAAAACTATTTAACAAGCATAAAACTAAATAAATCTATAACTTAGTTATACATGATCTAATGAGTATGAAATTTTTACTACAGTTCAATAATATAATAGTTAGCTCACAATAAAATTTCACCACAATTGAACCATAGAAACTCAAGCTTTGAATTAATTACTTAAAATCATAGATCTAAAGCTACAACAAAAACTCTGTACTAAAGAGTACCATATTATATATTCACTGTGTAGATCTACTCATGTGAAGTTCATGAAAAATGAATTTTCCATTTTATAATTTTTCTGTGTTTTACTATGATTTTTCAAAAAAAATAGCCAAAATAAATAAAAAAGAAAAAAAAATAAAACCGCCTTTGAAAACCACCTATAACCGGGTCAGTGAGGTAAAATAAACAGTTTTAAAAGTTGAGGGAAGTGATTTATCCGGTTTTAAATTTTAGGGAGAAAACTAGACTATGAGGATAGTTAAAATGAACTTTTTCCTAACATATGTTAGTTCAAGCTCAAAGTTTGCATTCGAAATTGGCTGTGAAGTCTAACGCATATGATCTGGGCCCATGGGCCGGCAACGGGAGGCCTCTCGATGCTGCACGCACCCAAACCCTACGGAGCTTCAGCCAGCCGTCGTTTTCCCCTTCACCCGCCTCGTCCCCAACCAACCCACCGGCCGGCGGCCATGGAGGCTCTGGCGGCGGCGCTTCGCCGTGCCAAGAGAAGGAAGCCGGAGGCGAGCTCGGAACAGGAGGGTGGAGCAAACATCTCGCCGCTGGTACCAACGACGAGTGCACCTGAATCCAATCCTCCGAGTCCGGGAGCCGGAGGAGATGAATCCCACATTCAAGATCCACCGCCTGGAGCCGGTGGAGAAGAAGAAGATGGGGTCGACCGAATCAGCCTCCTCCCGGACGCCATTCTAGGTGAGGTCATCTCTCTCCTCCCCACCAAAGATGCCGCCCGCACGCGAATCCTCGCCACCCGGTGGCGCCATCTCTGGCGCTCCGCCCCTCTCAACCTCGATGGCGGTGACTTTCGCACCATCGATGTCGTCTCCCGCATCCTCTCCTCCCACCGGGGCCCCGGCCGCCGCTTTCGCTTCCCCGCACAACTCCTATGGGACAGCCCCGCCACTGTGGATGCTTGGCTCCGATCCTCCGCCCTCGACAACCTCCAGGAGATTGACTGCTTTGCGACGGATGGGTTGAAACTGCCACCTCAGCCGGTGTCTACCTTCGGGTTCTCGTCGTCCCTTTGCGTTGCCACTTTCAGCCAATGCCACCTCTCTGACGACATCACCTTGGCACTTCAGTTCCCCCGGCTCAAGAAGCTGGCACTTCAACGGGTCATCATTTCGGAGGATTCCCTGCATAGCATCATTGCTGCTTCTCCCGTCCTCGAGTGCTTGCTGCTTCGCAGAATCTTTGGCTGCCGCTGTGTCAGGATCAACTCAGCTAGCCTTACAAGCACTGGGGTGAGTGCTGCGTATGATCAAACGATGACCCGCTTAGAAGAATTCATTGTCCAGGATGCCCCTTGCCTTAAAAGGATTCTGTATCTTCGATCACCACGAACGGGCACGGGACTACGAGTATCAGTTATTTCAGCACCTAATCTGGAGACCTTGGGTTGCCTAAGTTATGCTGACCACTCTTCCGGGCTCGCTTTGGGCTCAACGATTATTGAGGTACCTCTTGGTTTTCTACCTCTTGACTACAGGTTCTGAGTTGCTTTTCCGTGTGCAGAAAAAACTTGAAATATCGAATTTTATAAATGTGCTGATGCATGTTTCATGCAGCCATGCCGCATAAAGGGATTTCGGATCATTAACTCGACAATGCCAGCATGTACTGTCAAGATTTTAGCAGTCTTTATTTTAAATCTTAGCCTGGATCTGATTATTGACTTAATGAGATTCTTCCCATGCTTGGAGAAGTTGTATATCCAGGTAAACATACTAAACTAGTAATTAATTGTGTTCATATATTCTTTGGATCTGACTTAATATTGTGTCAATTCTTCTTGAATTAATTGTGTTTGTATACTGTTTTTTTTCCTTTTCAGGCATACAGGGGGGTACACCAGAATTTATGGCGCCGTAAACATCATAATCTTATTAAATGCCTTGACATCCGTCTCAAGATAGTCGTGTTGAGTAATTATCGAGGCATAAAGTCACAAGTTAACTTTGCCACATTCTTTGTACTGAACGCAAAGATGCTGGAGTCAATGACATTTGAGTGCCAAAGGGTCAGTGTGACTGATAGATTTCTTGCAGAGCAGCATCAGCTGCTCCAGCTGGAGAGAAGGGCTTCAAGATGTGCTCGGTTTTATTTTACTACTAAAAGATGTGGGCATGCGTTCATGCATATTAATCATGCCCATGATTTGTCTAAAACCGATCCCTTCGAATGTGAAGAAAGAGGGGTAGGTGTATGCGCATCCTTTGAGTAGTTGCTGCTTGACTCGTACTCTTGTTTGCTGTTAAATTTGATGAGGTCTATTCCTTTTTCTAGTGTGGAAGTAGGGGGGTGCTAAATGAACTATGTGTATTGTAAGATTTGTGTAGTTGTGGCAGTCTGACAGCGCCACAATTTGACTTTCTAATCTCTAATGAACTAGATCTTTATGCAGAAGTTATTGGCAATGTTTGATATTGCAGGTAATGTTGTTAATAAAGTAGAGCTAGTGTGAAAATATCACTTTGTTTTAAATGTTCTTTTATTTGATCTTCTTTAATTGTGCTTGGCAGCGCAACAGGTTATTTATAATTTATTTATCTTAATTATAGCAAAAACTATAGCCCAAAATTACGTTTGGTGGTTTGTTGTTCCTTTTGATGAATCACGGCTTAGCCCTTTGTGCTGAGTTGCATTTTAACGCGATAGCGCAAGGAACAGACGGCCTAGCTCAAAGCTAGGAGCCGGTTGGGCCCATTTGGAGCTTCAAACAGTGAGAGGGTTTATAATTTTCTAGTTGGAGGATAAATCAATGAAACCCAACAAACAGCAGAAAAATCCATACAATCTAGAGAGTTTCAGTCTTTGGGATCAAGAGAGAATTAATTCCTCTATTCTAAATTATAAGTCATTTTGACATTTCTAGTTTTTGCTATGAAGCTAAATACTCCCTCGCTCCAAATTATAAGTAGCTTTGACTTTTTTAATTCATCTATTTTGCTATGCATCTAGAATTTATCTAGATGCATAGCTGTCGGGGACCAATACTAGGGTATCCCGAAGAGGAGGAGCTAATAACCATCAACATTGATTCATCCTAGCGGTCAAGGGCGCGACTACAGCTCCAACCGACTCCAGGTGCGCAAGCTCCGACTCGCCCGACCTCTGGGGGCGGGCTCCGCCTCACCCGACCCCACGGCCGCGGGCTTCGCCTCGCCCAACCCCAGGCGCGCAAGCTCCGACTCGCCCGACCCTTGGGTTTATGCTCCGCCTCACCTGACCTCGAGGCCGCGAGCTCCGCCAAGCCCGACCCTTGGGTTTATGCTCCGCCTCGCCCGACCTCTGGGGACGGGCTCCGCCTCGCCCGACGGGGACTCATACCACCACCAGCCACTCCAGGTCCAAGCGTATGAGCCTGGGTCAAAACCCTGACACCAAGGAAGAGACCGACATGTCCCGATGTAACCCGTGGCCATGATGGGCCATACATGAGGATTCACATCAAGAACAACATCGAGCATACCGGTGCTATTCTGCCTAACCCCCGTACGAACACTGACAGACGCGTCAGCTCACCATGACGTCCGCTGCGACGGAATGGAACGCCATGACCGGTAGACGACGCCTGCGCATGGCACCAGTGGCGGATAGGGCTACGACGTGGAGCTGTCCCTGATGTCATCTACAGGGTCGGCGGGACCCACATGAAGGATAAAAAGGACCCGACGATTCTGAGGGACTTCCTCTCTCTCTCGTTCTTCTCTTTTCCTCCGATGTAACCCGTGCTTTCCCTTGGCCTATAAAAGGGAAAGCAGGGCGTCCCATGAGGGGGACGGGGAAAAAACCCGAACCCGATCCGACCCCGAACTGATCAGATCCAGATACACAAAAGAGCAGCAGCCGAGGTCTTGGGACCCGTTCACTCCTTTCACCAGAGACTTGGGACCTATCCCTCTCTCACCTGTTTGTAATCTCTACTACAAACTTTCAGTGCTAGTAACACGAGCAGCAGCGACGAAATTGACATAGGGACATTCTGTCCGAACCAGTATAAACCTCATGCCCTCTAAGCACATCATCCGAGCCAGACGCGCAATATTAGAAATTTACTTGTCGGTGGTCACTCAAAACACCGACAGTTGGCGCGATAGGAAGGGGTCTTTTGCACGTCTCGGCATCCACACCAGCCCTCGGATGGCTAGTCACAACGTCAGCTGGGTCCTGGACGCGCACATGCGCTTCGGGAACCTAGATTTCATCGTCACGACAGAGGGAGAGTTGGTGCGGGCTCCTGTCGTGGTCCAACCTCTCCAGTCCGCCAGCCTCGACACGATCGCCGAGACACTTGAGGAGCTGTAGCTGCACGCACCGGAGGCCCATGACCCTGGGAGCGACCAGCTCCTCGGCTTCGACTACGGAAGGTTAGAGCGCCAGCTCAGCGCCTTCCTAGGACCCCAACCGTCTCGGGAGAACCTGCGCCACCTCACCTTCTCGTTCGCCAACGTCATGACGTAGCTTGCCGAGGGAGAGCCGCTCTCCCTGAAATATCTCATCCGTAGCGCCCTGACAGCGCTCCCGTTCGATCTCCGCAATGCCACAGAGTCCGTTGGCCACCTTGTGGCGCAACGCACGCCTCCATCCCCCGTGAATGACGAGTTCGTGGGGGTGACCGAATATGTCGCGGAGTGTTTCCACGACCTCCTCGCTGGAGAAACAGAGTCGCCCTCCACCTCTGACTCCAGTAGGGGGAGCCATCACCCCTCTCGTGAATGTTTCATGGCAGGTACCCCCAAGGGACACATCAAAAGCATCCACGAGGAAGAGGCTACCCCAACAAACGACCTTGATGATGAGGTCGAGGGGGGTGCAGGGGCCTCACCTCGCCTGTAGGTGGAGCAGCTGAACGCCCGGCACCAAGAGCTCGAGGAAGCATGACTCTAGCTCTAGCAGGAACGCACGGAGATCGAGCGGGAGATCGAGCGCCATGGAGACAGTGGGCGTGCGTGCGCCATGGCCCGCGACGTGAACTAAAGGATCATCGAGGACGATGAAGCCCTCCCACACTTCACCCAGGCGAGCCTAAACATCACTGCTGCGGCAGCCTTGCTCTAGGGGCTCCGGGGCCCACGACGCCCAAGGATTGTCGGGCCCATCGCAAAATTCGCACGCTACTCGAGCGTGCGGTGGCACAGTAGACCGAGAGCTCACTGTCCCGACGATGCGAGCTCAACGCCAGCCAGTGCACGCCCTTAGAACGACTCGACAAGGACGCGTCAGTCCACCAGGCGCCGCAAGGCGGCCGGCCACGCACCGCGGTCCCGGTGCATGAGCATCTCAACCACCACCATGACGCACACGACACCCTTGATGCCTGTAGGCGTGCCCGCAGCTATGCATGGGAGGGGGCTAGCCATGGCTACCACCCTCGTCGTGGTGGACGCTATGACAGCGGCGAGGACCGAAGCTCGAGCCCCGACATGCCGGGACCTCCGGCCTTCATCCGACACATCCTCAATGCCATCTTCCCACCACGGTACCAACCACCAACCAACATCCTGAAATACTCTGGAGAAATGAACTCCGGACTATGGCTCGAGGATTATCGGCTTGCTTACCAAGCCGGTGGAACAGGCAATGATGATTTCATTATCCGCAACCTTCCATTGTTCCTGGCCAATTCGGCGCGAACGTGGTTGGAACACCTTCCGCCCAACCAAATCCAAAGTTGGGCGGACCTAAAATAGATCTTCGTGGGGAACTTCTAGGGCAAGTGCGCACGTCTTGGGAACCCCTGGGATCTCAGAAATTGTCGACAGAAGTCTGGGGAACCCTTCATGGGTACATCCGACGCTTCTCCCGGTAGTGCAACAAGCTGCCCAACATCGCCGATGTCATAGGAGCTTTCCTATCTGGGGCCACCTGCGAGTCCCTGGTCCATAAGCTAGGACGTAAGGGCCCGTGAACCACCATGGAGCTGCTCGACATCGCCACCAGCCACGTCTCGGGCGAGGAGGCAGTCAGAGCGATCTTGGACCGCCTCAAGGGCAAGGCGAAGCGGGACAAGGACACTGACGAAGGCGCCTCCAACCGTCCCAGCAAGAAGAAGAACAAGCAGCGGTGTGAGAGCTCGCTCGTGGCCGCCGTCGACTACAAGGGGGGTCAGAAGCCCTCCGAGGGTACCCCGAACCACTTTGAGAAGCTGCTTGAAGGGCCATGCCCGAACCATGCCTTCCCTATCAAGCATCTCTACAAGGACTGTGGCCTCATGAAGCAATTCTTGTCTGGAGGCTCCAACAAGGGGGAGCATAGGGGAGGACCCTAAGCCAACCGCAGACGACGCCGAGAAGGACGGTGGCTTTTCGATGCTAGATGGCTGCCTCATGATCTTCGGAGGGTCGGTGGCCTATGACTCTAAGCGCCACCAAAAGCTTGCGCTCCGTGAGGTCTATACGGCCGAGCCGGCCGCGCCTACCTTCCTCCGATGGTCGGAGTCCACCATAACCTTTGATCGGACCGACCACCTAGAATGCGTCCCACAGCTGGGACGATATCCGCTCGTGGTTGATCCGATCATCGGCGTGAAATGGCACACCAGGGTACTGATGGATGGAGGCAGCGGCCTCAACATCATGTACGCCAAAACGTTCGATGCCATTAGCATCGACCGAGCACATGTTTGGCCGACCGGGGTGCCTTTCCACAGCATCGTGCCTAGAAAGCTGGCCATGCCACTCAGGCAGATCAATCTGCCCGTCACCTTTGGGGACCGTCCAATTATAGGACGGAGACCCTTACCTTTGAGGTGGTCGGGTTCCAGGGAACCTACCATGCCATCCTAGGATGTCCATGCTACGCGAAGTTCATGGCTGTCCCCAACTACACCTAACTAAAGCTAAAGATGCTGGGTCTGTGCGGTGTCATCACCATCGGCACCTCCTTCCAGCGCGCCAATGAATGCAAAGTCAAGTGCTGCGAACACACCGCGACAATCGTCGCCTCCAAAAAGCTCGCAGCCATCAGGAAGGAGGTCGCCAAAGAAGCACCTGACCCCAAGCGGTTGGCTGGGTCTTTTGAGCCTATAGGGGGTGCCAAGGTCCTCATAGACCCCAGCGGCTCCAAGGGCAAAGTGGTGCGCATTGGCACCATGCTCTCCTCCGAATAGAAAAGTGTGCTCGTTGACTTCCTTTGCACCAACAGAGATATTTATTTGTGTTGCAAATCTATGTTGATGACATCATATTTGGATTAACCAATTAAGATTTTTGTGAAGAATTTGGAAAGATGATGGCTAATGAGTTTGAGATGTCCATGATTGGAGAGTTAAGTTACTTCCTTGGTCTTCAAATTAAGCAATTGAAGAATGGTACATTTGTGAGTCAAGGCAAGTATATCAAGGACATGATCAAGAAGTTTGGCATGAGTGATAGCAAAGCCATTAGCACACCAATGGGAACAAATGGTAACTTGGATAGTGATGCAAGTGGAAATATGGTGGATCAAAAATTATATCGGTCTATGATTGGAAGCCTACTCTATGTGACCGCATCAAGGCCGGATGTCATGTTTAGTGTATGCATGTGTGCAAGATTTCAAGCCTCACCAAGAGAAAGTCATTTGAAGACTACAAAGAGAATATTGAGGTACTTAAAGCATACACAAAATATTAGTTTATGGTATCCCAAAGGAGCAAAGTTTGAGCTAGTTGGTTACTCCGACTCAGATTATGCGGGATGCAAGGTTGAAAGGAAGAGCACCTCGGGCACATGTCAATTATTAGGAAGATCACTTGTTTCTTGGTCATCAAAGAAGCAAAATAGTGTTGCATTATCAACCGCCGAAGCCGAATACATATCCGCCGGTAGTTGTTGTGCACAAATACTTTGGATGAAGGCGACTTTGAGTGACTTTGGAATCAAGTTCAAGGAAGTGCCATTGCTATGTGACAATGAGAGTGCAATCAAGTTGACCAACAATCCGGTTCAACATGCAAGAACAAAGCATATTGATGTCCACCACCATTTCATAAGAGTTCACCAACAAAAAGGGGACATTTGCATTAAGAGTGTAGGCACCAAAGATTAACTTGCTGATATATTCACCAAGCCATTAGATGAGAAAAGGTTTTGCAAGGTAAGAAATGAGTTGAACATATTGGATTTCTCAAATATGTGTTGATGCACCCCTCCACTTATATGACATGCCTCTCCTTCGAGCAATCCAAGGTAAAAATTGATTGGAATGGCATACATCCTTGCTAAGGACATGTTTAGTGCATCTAGTCATCTTTCACATTTACTATGCTCATTCATGGAAATCAAATGAATTTGATGATTGTATGGTACCACTATTGCTTCTATGCTTGATTTGGTCTAGTGGTAGTATATGACATGTTTATGGGCTTGTAAACCTAGTGTTTGATCTAGAAAATGAGCTATAAGTGTTTAACTCAACATGGTACAAGATAACCCTTATTTGGAGGTGTGAAGAAGCTTGTCCTTGGATCAAACCGAGTTAAATATCTTTGACAAATGATCTAGATTGGACCAAATTTGGGAAAATGATCCTCACCCCATTGATTGACATTGATCATCTCAACCTATCTATATTTTGAACCTTTGTGGTCATTGATGATAAAGGGGGAGAAAAACAAAGATATTAATGATATTAGTACATGGGGAGAAAAACAAAAAGATATTAGTGTACTAAGATGGTGAAAAGATAACAAAGGGGGAGAACTTGACATAAGAGGAAAGATATGACAAAGGAAAGGGATCAATTAAAATTTTGAGCACACAAGTAGGGGGAGCAAGCTCATGAACGTGTATGGTGCATGTGAATGTGCATTTCATATGTTTGCTTGCATGGCACAAGTTTTAAATTTCAATATCCATGCTTGTGTGGTGTATGCTAGTTGTAGGTTTGAATGATAAAATGAAAATCTAGCATGCATAGGTTATCTAGTGATTTCATTTCCAAGTGTTTCCAAGTGGTATCAAGCTTACCATGGTGCTAAGGATGGTATAATGGTGCACTCCGATTGGTCTCACGCTTCAAAGGTCCATCTTTTATACCTTAGCATCATATGGTAGACATTGTCTCCTATATTTCCTATCTAAGCATATGTGCAAGCTACAATCCAAACTCTTAGCACATATGTAGGGGGAGCAATTGCTACCATATGGGGTTCATGAAACTTGTCCATATCCTTTTACACATAGTAAATATGCTTGGACAAGCAACATGAATTCAATTGAATTTCAATTCATATCTTTGTAATAAGGGTTGTCATCAATTACCAAAAAGGGGGAGATTGAAAGCTCTAGTTTGGTTTTGGTGAATTGATGAAACTCTAAGTGATAACCTAGTTTATCAAGTGATCATGAGATAGGTAGCACATTCCAAGTGGTGAAGCAAATGAAGATCATGACATGATGATGGTGATGCCATGATGATGATCAAGTGCTTGGACTTGAAAAGAAGAAAGAGAAAAACAAAAGGCTCAAGGCAAAGGTATAAATGGTAGGAGCCATTTTGTTTTGGTGATCGAGACACTTAGTGAGTGTGATCACATTTAGGATCGATAGCCGTACTATTAAGAGGGGTGAAACTTGTATCGAAATGCGGTTATCAAAGTGCCACTAGATGCTCTAACTCATTGCATATGCATTTAGGATCTAGTGGAGTGCTAACACCCTTGAAAATGTTTGTGAAAATATGCTAACACATGTGCACAAGGTGATACACTTGGTGGTTGGCACATTTGAGCAAGGGTTAGGAAGTTCACCGGTGGGATAGTCCGATGGTGCCACCGGTGCCCTAGACAGAAAAGACGAAGGTCACTGGAAGTGACCGAATGCTGGCCTCGGTTGGACCGGCGTGTCCGGTTAGGTGGAGCATGAAGATGCTGGTGTCGGTCTCTGACCGGATGCTGGGTCACTTAGTGACTGGACGCTGGAAGGGTGCGTCCAGTCCTACTGATGTGGCAGCGCACAGAAGAGTCACCGTGTGACCGGACGCTGGGTGAGTCCGGTCGAGCGTCATGAAAAGTTGTCTCTGGATGCTTACTGGAAACGACCGGACGCTGGGGCTCAGCGTCCGGTGACTTTGAGCTACTGCGTCCGGTCATCACTTGACCGTTAGGATTGGGCGATCAACATTTGAAGAGTGGGGACACGTGGCACACATCGCGTGACCAGACGCTGAGGTCCAGTGTCCAGTCAATATGACCAGAGTGTTCGGTCACCCCATGTTGTGCCCAGTGAAGGGGTACAATGACTCTATTTCATGGGGGCTTCTATTTAAGCCCCATGACCGGCTCAAGCTCACTCTCTTGGCCATTTGCATTGACATAGCAACCTTGTGAGCTTAGCCAAAGTCCTCCCACTTATCTCCATCATTGATTCATCATCTTTGTGAGATTGGGAGAGAATCCAAGTGCATTGCTTGAGTGTTTGCATCTAGAGGCACTTGTTGTTCGTGTTTCGCTGTGGGATTCGCTTGTTACTCTTGGTGGTTGCCACCACCTAGATGGCTTGGAGCAGCGAGGATCGTCGAGCGGAGGGTGGTGATTGTCTCTGGCTCCGATCGTGGTGATTGTGAGGGGTTCTTGACCTTTCCCCGGCAGAGAGCCAAAAGGTACTCTAGTGGATTGCTCGTGGCTTGTGTGATCCTCATCTTGTGTTGGTTGTGCGGCACCCTATTGAGGGTTTGGCGTGTGATGCCAATTAGTGCGTGAGCCTCCAAGTGAGTGAATCGCCACAACAAGGAGTAGCTTGCCGGCAAGCAAGTGAACCTCGGTAAAAAATCATTATGTTCATCATTTGATTTCGAGGTGATTGGTCTTCATTGTTATTCATTCTTGTGATTGATTAGCTCCTTCCTCGATACGGTGGTATAACCTTCTTGCTCACTCTCTTTACATTACCGCAAACTAGTTGTCAATCTCTTTAGTGTAGCTAGTTGTGAGAGCTTGTTAGTTTGGCTAGTGTGGCTCTTTAGTTAGCCTTTGAGAGCACACTAACTTAGTGTAGTGACATAGCAATTGTGTGGATAGATACTATTTAAACTAGAATTGTGGTAGGTGTCTTGCATTTTTAGTAGGCTAGCGCAACACTTGCTTCACCTCATAATTGTCTAACTGGTTTGTTAAGTGTTGTTGTAGAAATTTTAATAGGCTATTCACCCCCCTCTAGCCATTAGGACCTTTCAGCCAGGCATTTCGAGAGAAGTCACCGAGCATGCCTTGAAGATCAGGCAAGGTTCCAAGCCGGTGAAGCAGCACCTGCGTCGCTTGGAGCGGCTGGGTTCATCAAGGAAGTATACCACCCCGAGTGGTTAGCCAATCCCGTTCTTGTATGAAAGAAGAGTGGGAAATAGAGAATGTGTGTTGACTACACGGGTCTCAACAAAATGTGTCCAAAGGATCCGTTTCCTTTGCCATGCATAGACCAAGTAGTCGACTCAACCTTAGGGTGCGAAACCCTTTACTTCCTTGATGCGTACTTCAGGTACCATCAAATCATGATGAAAGAGTCCGACCAGCTCATGACATCTTTCATCATCCCATTCGGATCATTCTGCTATGTCACAATGTCGTTCGGTCTAAAGAGCGCTGGGGCTATGTACCAGCGTTGTATGCTCAAGTGTTTCGGGGGCCTCATCAGGTGAACCATTGAGGCCTATGTGGATGACATCGTGGTCAAGTCCAAATAGCCTGACTAGGTCGTAGCCGACCTAGAGCAAACCTTCGCAAAACTCCGAGCAAATGGCATCAAGTCCCAAGTGCTGGCTGATTTCGTTATAGAGTGGACCACGGTCCAAATACCACAAGTGGTCGTCAACCAAGAGTACTGGACGATGTACTTCAATGGATCGCTGATGAAGAAAGGCGCTAACGCGGGACTGGTCTTTGTTTCGCCCCTCAGGGTACGTATGAGGTACATGGTTTGCCTCCATTTCCCCTCCTCCAACAATGTGGCCGAGTATGAGGCACTCATCAATGGCCTATGCATCGCCATTGAGTTGGGTATCCGATGGCTTGACGTCCGAGGCGACTCCCAGCTGGTCATCGACCAAGCCTTGAAGGAATCAAGCTGCCACAATGCCAAGATGGCTGCGTATTGCCGAGAAGTCCACCAGCTAGAGGACAAGTTCGATGGTCTCGAGCTCAATCACATCCCGAGGCGTCTCAACGAGGTGGCCGATGCACTGGTGAAAGCGGTGTCCGACCGAGAGCCAGTGCCAATGGGCGTCTTCGCCAGCGATCAGCACAAGCCCTCGGTCCGCTATGAGGAGTCAGAACAAGCCAATCATGGGCCACCTGCCCTAGGCTCGAGGGCTAACCAACCAGCGGCTCCATCTGACCCTGAGGTCATGGAGCTTAGCGAGGATCCAGCGACATAGCCCAACCCTCTGGCCGACTAGAGGATGCCTTACCTCGACTACCTCCTCCATGAGGCACTGCCGACGGACAAAATGGAGGCTCGACGGCTCGCGCGTCGCGCCAAGTCCTTTGTCCTTATTGAGGGCAAACTCTACAAGCGAAGCCACATCGGGAACCTGCAGCGCTGCATCCCCATCAAATAGGGGAAGCGGCTGCTGAGTGATATCCATGGTGGGGTCTGCGGTCACCTTGTCGTGCCTAGAACACTAGCTGAAAACGCATTCTAATAAGGCTTCTACTGGCCGACCGCAGTAGCTGATGCCGAATAGATTGTGCGCACCTACGAAGGGTGTCAATACTACGCTCGATAGACCCACCTACCGACCCAAGCACTCCAGACAATCCCCATCACGTGGCCGTTCGCGGTCTATGGGCTCAATCTAGTCGAACCTCTCAAAAGGGCACCCGGGGGCCATACGCACTTACTTGTCACCGTAGACAAGTTTACAAAGTGGATAGAGGCTCGACCGATCTCCATGATCAAGTCCGAGCAAGCCGTGCTATTCTTCCTTGACATCGTCCATCGCTTTGGGGTCCCAAACTCCATCATCATCGACAACTGCACACAGTTCACCGTAAAGAAGTTCCCCTGATTCTATGATGAATACCACATCCACGTCGATTGGGCTGCCATGGCGCACCCCCGCACGAATGGGTAGGTCGAGCGTGCAAACGGCATGGTCCTATAAGGCCTCAAGCCTAGGATCCTCAACCGGTTGAACAAGTTTGGCGGACGATGGGTCACGGAGCTTCCTGCGGTGCTTTGGAGCCCGAGGACAACCCCTAGCTGGGCCACTGGCTACACACCATTCTTCATGGTCAATGGTTCCGAGGCTATCCTCCTGACCGACCTCGACTATAGAGCGCTAAGGGTCAGGGCGTATGACGAACAGGGAGCCGAGGCATCCCTCGATGATGCCATGGACCAGCTTGATGAAGCGCGTGACATCGCCCTCCTCCGCTCAGCCAAATACTAGCAAGCGTTGTGCCGGTACCATCGCCGTCGAGTGCGGGGTCGGGCCTTCAACGTCGGGGACCTGGTGCTCCACCTCGTCTAGAGCTATAAGAACCGCCACAAGCTCTCTTCACCGTGGGAGGGATTGTATGTCGTCGTGGAGGTGCTCCGACAAGGTGCCTACAAGCTTAGGACCATAGACGGTGTAGTCTTCATCAATGCCTGGAACATCGAGCAGCTATATCACTTTTACCCTTAATATACGCACGCTTTCTCTTATTAGTTTCGCTATCAACTCCCCAATCTTTAAGTGATGCCCGACCCCAGCAACGGCAAAGGGTCGGGCCTCACTCGGGGCTGATAAGAGCATATCTATCCGGTAGACATTCTCTACGCCTGACCCTTTCTCATGTTAAGTCCCAGAAGCAAGGTTTGCGGAAACGAACGCTGAGTAAAACTGGTTGGACTGCAAGAAACCTACGCCCCAGCGGCTACGGCGTTTTTGCTCACCAGCGTGATCAGAGTTTTTTCTGCACCCCGAACTTTTTTGCCTTAACTACGGAAAGAGTTGGTATGCGTCTAAGAGTATATCCACCTGGTGAACATTCTCTGTGCCCGACCCTCCCTCACATTGAGACCTAGAAGCTAGGGTTGTGGAAATAAACGCTGAGTAAAATTGGTTGGACTGCAAGAAACCTACGCCCCAGTGGCTACCGTGTTTTTGTTCACCAGCGTGATCAGAGTTTGTTCACCTGCACCCCAAGCTTTATGGCCTTAATGATGAAAGGGGTCAAAATGCACTAACTTTTTATACAAAAAGAGGAGAAGGGCTAAAAATCTGTTTAGCTATAATGAGATTTAGGAGCTTGTTCACTTGTTACAAGTTCACCGCCTGGCTTATCTACCTAACTAATTTCTTGGTTGGGATGATCTCATCCTCTATCTCCACAGGTAAGTCCTATGCCAGCGGGTCACACAAGTCGATCGGACGACTTGGCCGCTGCCGAGAGATGGGTAAGGAGCAGTAGGATGCCCCGTGCGGGTTATGCCGACTCCATCATGAACAACGGACCTAGATTCCACTCAGACATATCCGGTAAGAGCTCTTTGAACCCGTCACTCGAGCCATCAAGGTAAGTCCTATGCCAGCAGGTCACCCAAGTCGATCAGACAGCTCAGGCGACTGCCGAGAGACGGGTCATCTTTAAGTGACACCCAACCCCAGCAACAGCAAGGGGTCGGGCCTCACTCGGGGGTCGGCAAGAGTGTTTATTCAGTAGACATTCTCTATGCCTGACCCTTTCTGACACTAAAACCTAGAGGCAAGGCGTGCGGAAACAAACTCTGAGTAAATCTGGTCCGACATTGCCACTGGCGCCCTGTACAGAAAAGACAAGGTTTCACAAAGTGCACCGGATGCTGGTCACGCAGTGACCGAACGCTAGGGTCCTACATCAGGTCAGTGGCAGCAGTGAAGGCGTAGGTGTCGGTCTTTGACCGTATGCTGGGTCACTTCATGACCGGACGCTAGGTGAGTGCGTCCGGTCCCACTAATGTGGCGGCACAGAGAAGAGGAGAAAAGACCGGACACTAATGCTACATCCGATCATGACCGACCAGACACGTCCAGTCATGGTTGAGCAGCTCTGGGGCTTACTGGAAGTGACTGGATGCTAGAGTCTTGCGTCCAGTCATGATCAAACTGATGCGTCCGGTCGTGAATGGAACCTCTCTGGAAACGACCGGACTCGGTAGAGGTGCGTCCGGTCTTGGCACTGTGCTATGTCCGGTCATCACTTGACCATTGAGATCAAGCGACTGAGGTTGAATAGAGGCGACACGTGGTGTGCATCTGTTGACCGAATGCTGGCAGGGTGCATCCGGTCGATCTGACCGGAGCGTCTGATCACCCCGAGCTATGCCTAATGAAGGGGTACAACAGTTCTATTTTCTTGGGGGCTATAAATAGAACTTAGTCTCGGCCATGGCTAGGGCTGAGCACCTTGGAAGACTTTGTGTCCATGCTTGAGAGTGCTTGGGAGCCCTCCATCTCACATATGCTTGATAGTGATCATTCGATTATGTGAGAGAGCGATTCTAGTGCGATTGCATCATGAGGTTGCATCGAGTGACACTGGGTGATCGAGTTGCAAGCCGGTGGTGCTTGTTACTCTTGGAGGTTGCCACCTCCTAGACGGCTTGGTGGTGGTCTCTGTCAAAGCCCACAAGAAGCTTGTGTGGTGCTTCAGAGAAGAGCTTTGTGAAGGGCATTGTGCTCGCCCTACGGGAGCTACGAAGAGCAACTCTAGTAAAGTGAGACGCGAAGGGCGACAAGTGGTCCAGTTGGGTCAAGTGCTAGACCTTGTGGTAAGCACTCCATCTGGGAGAGTGTAACTTGCGGGTCACCACTAGCAAGAGGACCCACGGCAACCTTGGAGCTTGTCTCAACGGGGACTAGCGTATTGGCAAGCACGTGAACCTCGGAAAAAAAATCATCGTGTCATCCTTGTATTCCCGTTGGTTTTGCATCCTCGTTACACAAGCTTGTAATTACTTTCATATACATTGTGCTTGTGTAGTTGCTCTTGTAATTAGTTAGTTTGTGTAGCTCACTAGTTACCTTCTAGCTTGTGTAGCATAGAAGTAGCTCCCTTGCGTGGCTAATTTGGTTTGTGTAACCTTGTTAGTCACATTGCTTAGTTTGTGTAGCTAAGTATTTGCGCTCTCTAATTTGGCATTGGTTGCCTTGTTATTGAGCATTGCTAGTGAGCTTAGGTGGCTTTGTGCTTTTGTTTACTAGCATGTGTAGGAGCTCCCTCATTGCTTAAAGTACTAGTGGCATAGGTTTGTCTGACCTTGCTTCTAAAATTGGTTAGGTGAGCTCTAGCTAGCCCAGCACCTTAGTTGCTTAATTAGAATCTTTGCAAGGTGCTAGAGAACATAGATAGAGGGGTGTAGTCTTGGCTAGACCGATTGTTTTAATTCCGCAGTTGTTTCGGTTAGCCAACGCAATTAGAATTTAGAAATGACTATTCACCCCCCCTCTAGTCGCCATCTCGACCTTTCAATCTGCCAGGAGGCAGGTTAAGGAGTAGTGGAATGCCACATGAGCGCTATGTCAACCCCGTCACGAACGATGGACCCGGATTCCACTCGGACATACCCATTAGCGAGCTCACCGAGCGCGTCACTCAAGCCATCAAGACTAGTGACGTTAGCTCAACCCCTCCGGTTGCGGAAACCGCGGACGGGGTGACGATCACAAAGATGAGCCAACCCTCGACCGAACCCCCGCTATGCGTGGGGGCTCAAGGAAAGTTGGACTCACAAGGAGACTGAATGCGCGGTCGTAGAACGATGGCTCATATACTATGGAGGGGGTACGAGCGAAAACTAAGGATAATGTTTCTAAAATAAGAGACGCTTTCTCCTACTAGTTGCGCTATCCTCTCCTCGATCTTTAGTGACACCCGACCCCTACAACGACAAGGGGTTGGGCCTCACTCGGGAGCTGATAAGGGTATATATATACCCTTTTTGAAACAGTCACCATGCCTAACCTTTTCTCACGATTAAAACCTAGAGTTTGCGGAAACGAACACCGAGCAAAATCAGTCGGGCTACAAGAAACCTACGCCCCAGCGGCTATGGCGCTCTTGCTTACCAGCATGACCAAAGTTTTCTCACCCGCACCTTGAACTCTATGGTCTTAACAATAGGAAGGGTTGGAACGCATTAAAACCTTTTTACACATAAAAAGCAAGAAAGAACATATTTATTCAAACAAAAGAAAATAACAAGCTTGTTTGAACAAAATAGAAGGGTCGGAACTTGTCCGCTTATTACAAGAATGACCACGCAACCTATCTAACTAACTAGCCCCTCTAGGGGAGAACAATGTTTTCTATCCTGTCCGCTAGGTCTTGCAAAAGGGGAGCCACCACCATTTCCATCTCCTCCAGCTCGTGGACTTCATAGCCAGGTGCGTAGCCATGGCGCATTGCCTCCAGATCGATGCTGTCCCCATAATGAGAGCGAGCAATCGCGAAAGACTAATTGACCCCGGTGCGAAGGGCATTCCTCTTGAGCTGGCGCACCTGAGCCGTGATCTCGATGGCACGAGCCGCGAGCGAGCTGGTCCCCTCTGATCGCACCACCTAAAGGTCATCGTAGACCACTCTGAGGGCGGCGCTCAGGATACTGAGCTCATCACTCTCTGCCTGAAGATTTTTCCTCACCTCGGCGAGATCCACGGTTAGTCTGGCAGAAACGCTCTCAGCCTCTAGCTTTCGAGTCGTCACGCTTTCGAGCTCGGCCTAGTGGGAGCCGACCTTCTATTACGCGTCGTGGTGCTCTTAGCAGGCCTAGTGACGCTCTCAGATAGCCTAGTCACGCTCCTCGCGAACCGCACCACATTCTGAGCGGAGCCTCTCCGTGATTTGGATCAGTTCATCCCGCTCCTTGTACAGCCGAGTGACCACTGTGGCATCTAGGCTTGCCCTCTTCTCTAGGGCCACGAGCCTCTCCTCAGCCCCTAGCTTTAGATCCCTTTCCTTCTCAACCTCGCCCAGAAGGTCAAGGATCCGCTGGCGGGTCTCGGTGTCCCTCTGGAGCCACTCATCCCGCTCCTTCCTGACCCTGGTGTCTTCTTCGTCATCCTTCTGTGACCTCACTGATAGGGCCTCAAATGCCTTCTCGGCCTCGTCAGCATCCCGATAGGCCTCGGCCACCTATGACTGAAGATTGGTCGCCTCCTCGGTGAGGGGAGTCAGCTCAGCCACCCTCTGTTGGGTGGCAACAAGCTGAGCTATCACCTTCCCACGTAGGCGCACCTCCTAGACAAGGCGGTCCTAGGTTTCCTTCTATTGACGAAGGAACCAAGATTTCCCCAGGCTAGGAGCTATGAGGGACTGTAGAAAAATGACGGTCAGAATACAAAAAGTATATAGAGGAAGAAAAGGGCAAGAAGTTAGATCAAGCAAATACCCAACCGGAGGGAATGACAATGTCATGCAAAGCACCCATGGCGTGGTCCAGGTCCTCGAGCACGGACATGATTCCTACGTCGAGGCTCTCCCACTCCATGCTCTCCGCGGCGTCGTCCAGGGTAAAAAGCGTCGATGCCGGATCCTGCGGATCCGCCCACTAGAGCAGGGACTCACCCCGCGTGGACGAACCGCCGTCCACCGACGTTAGGGCTAGGGATGACTCCCCGTTGGCTCCAAGCGCCACCGACCCCTCTCACCGTGACATCCCCATCGGGACACCCCCTCCAGCGATGGACGGGGTCAGCGGTGCGGACGCCAACCTCTCTCCCAGCACCACGACTCCTAGGGACACCTCAGTTGCGTCCCCCTTCGTTCGGCCCTCGCCAGGCGCCGTCGCTTGGGCCACCGATGGGACGGGTTGTGCCGGTGCCTTAGGCACCGCTATGGTCGTGCCTGGTGGTGACCCATCTATCACGGCCACCACCACCTCCACCTACGTTGGTGGGGTCACGACCGGCTATGTCACACCCATCACGGTCGACGCCACGAGCGTGGTCGGTAGCTCCGTTTGCCCCACCATCAGCAGCGGTATTGCAGCCATCACCGGCTGCTCTGTGACCTCCGAAGGCGCCCCTTGAGCCCTGCATCCGCCCATCCACTGAGGGCATGGGCGTCACTATGGGCGGCGTCCGACCGGCCGACGACGTGGTCACACTGGCGCCGCTCTCGCCCAAAACAGGTGCAACACCAGTCGATGGCTGCTACCTCGATTGGAGGGCAATGCTCTTGTTTGGCGCCAGCACCAAAGGATTTGGCTGCCTGTCGATGCTGGAAGGGATGAAAAGCATAAGTCGGGATGAAATCCAACCAAAACAGTAAAGAAATAGAGGAACTGGTAATTCACCTCGGTGCCGTTGAGCGACAGATGCGTTTGGGGGGTGAACCCCATGACCCTCGCTCTGCCTCGTCGAAACGAGGCTGTTTCGAGCCCACCCCCTACTCCTGGACCACGGGGCTCGCTCCCCTTGGCTCTTGAGGCGCGACGGCGGAGCCGTCGGCCTTTGTTGGCTCCTAGGGCAGGCCGATGGTATGTCCCGCCTCCATAAATTCCTAGGGGCCTTATCGGAACGTCCCGCCTCTGCCGGCTCCCCTGACGTGCCCTCCCCTCCATGGAACGGGAAGGGTCCCAATGCCGGCAAGGATGAACCGACGCCTGTCAGCACATCCTCATTCTCCAGGTTGTCACACTCGATATCGTTGGCTACCGATTCTTCCTCCTCCATCATCTCGTTGTCGTCACCACCGCCATCGTCATCAGCATCATTGGTGTCCTCCCCCCATTCCCGGCCTATAGCTTCCACTGCTTCTTCCTCTTCTTCTCCTCCTTCATCTTCCTCAGCCGCTCGCCCTCGGTGCGATTCGCTGTCCTCATGGCCGAATCCCTCGGCAACGGCACCGGGTGATCTATGAGGATGAGGTCCCTCGGCTGGTCCCACCCCTCTCAAAGTTAGTATCAAGGGGTCGGGAAATCAATTGAAGAGAAGGCAAGAGAAAGGGAAACTTACAAAGACGACATAGCCTAGCTCCGACCACATCAGAGGATGCCCTGACACCGGGTAAATGAAGTCAAGGGTGGCACCCGCGTCGTCCTACAAGGGCTCCATCACCTCCTTGATGCGTTGCATGATCTCGGAGTTGGGGAGCGTCCCCTTAGTGAGCGTCGTTCCATCCAATGACGCCTTGGGCGCCATCGCATATAGCGGGAGCGCGCGCGTCATCAACGGCACCACCCTCCTTGCGTGGTAAGCCCCAATGACACCCGACCCCTTCAGGTCGTTCTCCTTCAAGATGTGGATGGCAGCAATGTGGTCTCGGATCTTCTTCTTGTCCTTCTCTGGGATGCCCTACTTCATCCACTGCTCTGGGGCCTCTTCGATCAGGCGCTCGGTGAACTCTGGCAGAGGGGCGATAGCGTCGTTCTTGAGGTAGAACCACTGCGAGTGTCACCCCTTGTTGGACGTCGAGAGCCGCATGGACGGGTACTCGCCGACTCGATTGTTCCGAAGTTGGATGCCGGCGCACCCCATCGGCATGTGCAGCTCCTACCTGTCGCTTTTCTCCCTCTTCTTCTAGAGGTTGATGGTGAAGAAATGCCTCCACAAGTCAAAATGGGGGCTGATCCCCAGGAATCCCTCGCACAACACGACGAACGCTGGCATGTGCTGGATCCCGCTGGGATTGAGATGCTGTAGCTCAATCTGGTAGTAGTACAGCAACCCCTGAAGGAATTTGTGGACGGGGTCGAGAGCCCACGCTTGTGGAAGTGGGCGAACGACACCACGTAGCCGTCGGGCGGTGACGGTAGATCCTCATTGCCGGGCAGCAACCACTCCTCGGTCGAGGTTCGCATGCGAAGAAGACCGCGATGGATGAGGCCCTCCATGCGCTGGAAGGTGATGTCAGAACGGCACCATGGATCAATTGGAGGTGGGGGCGGATGGATGCGAGCTCAACGACTGTGGAGATGCGGAGGCAAGAAACCTAAGCGATGGTGGCGGCGTGGCGGTGGAGGCAAGGATGCAGGCGTGCGTATGTAACCCGGAGGGCTAACCCTTTGGTTTTATAGGGGCGACGGGTGCGAGGAAACCAATCGCCTGCCTAGATCTCCACGCCTGCTACGACTTGTCACCACGTCTCACTATGGGCGTGCGCACGCAACCTATGGCCGTCCCCTCGGAAAACTCGCCGGATGTTTCGCCTCTCCGAACGGGCCACGACCCGTCACAGGTAGAGGGATACGGAGCTGAAAATGCTCCTACGGCCCATTTAGGCCCAGGAGTTCGAAGGTTGTTGGCCCACCGATGGGTTCGACAACCGCTCCAGGCATCCTTAGAGTAAGGGGTGGAAAGGGATGGGACCGCTAGCGGCTAGAACCCGGGCGCACGAGCGCCGCGGGCATCTCGGCCCATGTTCGAGTCTCGGGCAGATATGATCCATGATTTTTCCTCGAAGAAAGGCAGAGAACCCTCGGGACTGGTCGAACGGACCCAAGAACTATATGGATTGACCGCTGAGAATCTAGAGTCGGTCACAAGCTATAATTACTTGATTGGTCTTAAATTTTGCTTATAGCACAAATTAGGGCCCAAAATTATATTTGGTGGTTTGTTGGGCTCGTCGATGAATCACGGCTCAGCCCTTTGGGCTGAGGTGCACTAGAAACACCGGCGCGGCTTGGAGTGTACCAACCCGTCTTCCATACATTGTAGCCTAGAGAATCAATCTCATTTTAGTTGTCTGTTGTGCTTTCATTCTTTAGCTCAGCAATGTACCTTATAATGGCAAATTTACAAAAAAATAATAATAATATGATTACAGATGGATAACTACAAACCAAGCAAAAATTGTTTAACAGATGGCATGGAGGAGAGATAAGTTCAGCTGTTATGGCATTCTAGAATTGTAGGACTAACTTGTGCTCTATTATTTGAGTAAACTATGAAACATTAGGACAAAATGGCATATGTACTTTCAAACAGATAAGAGCGCAGTAGCAGCAAAAGAGGAGCCTCTGATTTCTATGCTGATAACTTCAGCTAACAGATCCCATTTTCTGCTTCTTTTCGGGTGATAACACATGAGAATGCAGTTTATATAAGAATGAAGGCATCTGTGTGGGGTTCTCTACTTATTGGAGTCGTCTTTTTTTTTTGTTGTCAACAAACATGCACATATTTCAACAGCGTCTAGCTGTTAGAATTGTTACATGGTCTTTCAGTACATTATGCAGTGCTTCCAGTATTGGTGGGCACTGTATGACATGATCTCTGTTGGAACATGACAATGATAGACTTGTAGGGTGGGGTTGAGAGTGTACAAAAGCCTGTTTGGCTAATGTATGAGCAATGTGATTTTGGGTCCTCCTAATCTTGTAGATTCTTGTGTTCAGTTGCCTTGTTGAGTTGATGAGTATTTGGGTGAGGTGCTTGATTCTACAATCAGGCGGTGTGGACTGATCACCTGAATTTAAGAAGATGACAAGTTCCTGGTTGTCTGATACGAAGGTGATGTTGTGTATCTGCAGTCTTTCGGTGACAGTAGCGGCAAGCACCAGGGCAGCTGCCTCTGCCATGACCACCGAGACAGAGTTTGTAACTGCAGCCTTGATGTAGATGTTTTGAGGTGGATGCATTCCTGTATTGATAATATAGATTCCCAGTCCAGCTTTCTTCGGATATACCGAGTCCTGGTCTGGCACCGTGGATGCATCGGTGTAGCATCTGGAGCCTGGGAGCAGTGCTGGGAGTTGTACAATGTGTGTATTTGATGCTGTTCCATTGTTGCAGTTCACCCAATCGTGGATTGCAGCCTGGGTATTCTGTCCTGCAATTGTATGATTCATACCTGAGAACTGAATGTGAGCGGCTTGTTGATTCCGCATCAGTGTCGGAGCTGCAGCACTTGCGGTGTTCAGCTTCACTGCCTTCCTCCGTTTGGTTGCTGTGCGCCTGGTGGTGGATTGCCTCCTGCATGTGTAGGATTCATATCTGGTCTGATTTCGTGCACCGGTGTGGGTGGTGTTTGTGGAAGGGCTTGGTTCCTGTACGCCTGGTTCTATGTTTCAGCAGCTGTCACCTTCATTTCCTTCCGCTGGTCGTGCAGTATAGTTCTGGTCGTCACCTGTATAGTTGATTAAATTTGCCACCGAGATGTTTGCAGCCACCTCATGGTGTACCTGCGAAGGAGTCCAATTTTCTCTACAAACCTTTTGTCGCTTCTAGCTTTCCATATGTACCAGAGAGTTGTTAGTTTTTTTTTTTTTTTTTGCAATAAATCTTCTGGAACAGAATCAGATATCAGAGTAGACATAATTCTTTGCACCCCATCATCTTCATTTGTCTGAATGTTGGTGCGAAGAGCTAGGTTAGCAGAAAACCATACCGCACGGGCGAATTCGGAGTGGAAGAATTAGTGAGCATCATTCTCAGTTGTCCCACAGGTGCTGCAATGTTTGTCGATGTGAGTTGAGTATCTTGCAGCTTTCTCTTGTTGCAAGGGCTCTTCTAATAAGCCGCCGGACAAATGTTTTGATGAGTGGCGGTAGATTTCTTTGTCTCCACATTTTTTGAAGGATTTGATTTGCTTGTGGACTGATGCTTCGAGAACCTTGCGGTGGTAGAGTAACCTGCAACTGGAAACTTAAGTGTTTATAGATATTTCTAGCTGTGCAATCACCTTTTTTTGCCGGAATCCACCTAAGAATGTCTTGTTGTTGACTCTGCAGAGTTTGTACCTGGGAAATAATCTGCACAGCATGTTTCGTAAAAAATGTTTGATAGTAATTCAATGTTCCAAGTATGAGTGTTAGACATCCATAAATCTGAGATAGTATTGGGCAAAGGAGATTGGGAAACCGGAATGAGAAGGTGGTCATGAATAGATGGCCAAATATTGCACCAAGGCGAACTGTTTCCTACATGAACCTGGTATACCGTGTACTGAATGAGCTCCTTTTTGACTTGCATGATTGAAGACCAGAACATAGAACGAGGGCCAGTAGTAGTAGCCGTCCAAAAAGCGGAGTTGGGGAAATATTTTGCTTTCAGAATGCTAGTCAGGAAGCTATTTTTGTTAGTAACTATGTTTCAAGCTGCCTGAGTGACGAGGCTTTTGTTGACAGTGTAGAGATCTCTGATTCCCAGTCCTCCATTTTCTTTACGCTGGTAGATGTCCTCCCAAGAACGAAAAACAATAGGATTAGTGGTGTTGTTTCCTGGACTCCAGCCCACCAGAACCGGCGAATAACTCTCCAGAAAAGGGCAGTTGACGTGTAATAAACAGGAATGGAAGCAAGGACAGATTTAATGTAAGTGAGACGGCCTGCATGTTGAGTTTCTTAGCTTTGATAGTAGTAAGCTTGGCACGAAACTTGTTTATGATGAATTCATAGGATTTGTTCCTGTCTCCGTGACTGAAGATTATAGGGTGGCCTAGCTGCATAGTGTTGGGCTCAGTCTTGGTGAACATGATAGTTGATTCTTGATAATTTGGAACTTGGTGAACATGATAGCTGATTCTTGGAAATTTGGAACTTGGCCAGAGAGATTGGAGAACTCTTCGAATATGTGGTGGATGGTCATGGCTTCATCAATATAGTCTTTGCCACAGAGAATCAAGTCGTCTGCAAACAGAAGGGAGTGGATTGGGGGGCAGCCTGACCTGGAGTAACCCCAGAGAGATTGGAATGCTGCAGTTCAAACCGAAGACGATGGGTAAGTTTATTGATGGCAATAACAAAAAGGCACAGAGACAAAGGGCAACCCCGCCTAATTCCTCACTGAGATCAAAAGGATTCAATGGGCTCACCATTAACGAGAGCAGAGAAAGTGGGCGTTGAAATGCATGCATAGATAAGGCGAATGAAATTCCCATGATACCCTTGACCACGAAGCGCAACCGCAACAAAATCCCATTCCAGATGGTCAAAAGCCCTAGCCAGGTCCAACTTCAAAAGGAAAGCCTTCTGATTCCAAGATTTTAAGTTGATGAAGGGGTGAATGATTTCTTGTGTGATAATGATGTTGGCTGAGATATGTCTATTTTTAATGAACGCTGCCTGAGCTAGATTGATTGAGTGAGGAAGGTGGCGCTTGAGTCTGTCAACCAAAGATTTGAAAATGATTTGGTAAATCACATTATAAAGGCTAATAGGTCAAGTCCTGGGGAACAAGAGGCTTATCTTTTTTAGTAATAAGAGTAATAAAAGTGTGGTTTATATCTTCTAGAAAATAAGCATATTTGTAGAAGTGTGTTACCAGGTTGTGCACATCTTCAGCCACGTCCACGCCGCCTTGTAAAATGTAGCATTGGGACCGTCAGGTCCAGGTGCTGCATTCTTGCTCATGTGTTTTGATAATAGTGTGTATTTTCTTCATATTCGGAATATAATTAGTAGGGGTCAGTTGCTGGGTCGGGAATGTCTGTCGCGGAATCTTCGTTCTGTGCAGTAATGCTATGAGCTGCATAATTGTAAATTCAGGCTTGCTAGGGCGCCGGACGCTGCCGCGCGCTGCTATATCTCGATGGAGGAGGCTATCCCATGCTGGAAACGGAAGTAGCTGAGAAGACAGCATGTGGTGACGGACGCACTCAGCTCAAGTAATAATGTGCATGGAAGAACGATCTCTCTAGCTCAGGCGGCAACTAATCTTCGTTGGAATTTACATTACCGAACCTGCTAAACTGCTAGCACACATGCTATGTCGCAAGTATTGGATTTTGATTGAGCTTGGCCAATTAAAATCAAATAAACTTAAGACTCATACTTCTTCTTAAGATGGAATGCCCGGGGCTGTCTAACCACCGCGAATCGAGTTTTTTTTTTATAAAAGAATGAACCTCCTTTGCACGTGGCACGCTCTTCGGCTCTCTTAACTTTACAACAGGTGTACATACTGGTAGCAACATCTTTAATGGCTCATTCTTTTGTTAAAACGCTCCTCCATCGAGATATAGCAGGCCCGCTTCAAAAAGGTAAAAACAAAATGCACAGAAAGATCAAAAAAAGGCTTTGCTATCGCCCGGACGTCAGGATGGACGGCTGTCCGGATGCCCGCACATGCAGTCCACTTACATGCGCCGTTTCAAGCGCCCACGTGGGCCTACGCCACCCTGAACATCACCAGCATCAAGAAAAAAGAAGGAAGGGGGCGGCGGATGCTAGCTGGCATCGGGAGGAGGAGACACCGAGGTAAGGCAGCAGAAAACCTAGGAGAAAGATGCAAATTCAATATACTTTTGAAATATCCAGATACAACACTTGCATACATAGGTCTAAAGGCATCTAAAACACTTGCAAAAACACACCTAAAAAATAATTGAAAACCATATAAAACATACACAACATCCAGATAAAACACTTGCAACATATGTATGAAACATATGCAACATTTAAATAAACATACTTGCAACATACGTGTGAAAAAACAGCTAAAACATTGGGAACAAAAGCTTGCAACATATGTGTACAACCATTGCAACATTCCGATCTATTTTTGCAACATCCACATAAAACACTTGCAATATCCAGATGAAACATCTGAAACACTTGAAACATACTCTTGGTCTCTCGCAACATGTGTTTTCAGTGCGCAATGTCACCTTGCTGCTTGGACGAATCACGGAGCTTGACACCGGCGCAGAGGTCGGCGACGGCGCATGGAGCTCACCGGTGCGCGCCCTAGGCGAGGACCTGCTCGGCGACCTAGGTGAGCACCTGCGTGAGGCGTGCGAGCACTATGGACGAGCATCTGCGCGAGCACCCCTAGACGAACAACGGCCTGGGCCAGTGCACCCTTAGCGAGCACCTACTTGGTGGATAAGCGAGCAGCGAAGGCGGCCGCGGCAGGCGGATGCCGTGGTGCAGGCAAGCGACGCAGTGGAGCGCGGAATGAGGAAGGCGGGCGACGCGGTGGAGTCGAGCGCGGAGCTCCAATGGAGCAGTGGATAAGGCCACGACGGTGGAGGTCGAGCGCAATAGAGAGATTTTTTTAAAGGTGCGAATAGAAGCGAGTGGACAGATAAAATAGGCAATGGGAAGCTGTGTCCGTCCGTCCCCGGATGCCGCTACCGAAAAAAAATCGATGTGTAGGTGACGTACGGAGCACACAAATGTAAGTTTGAGCTTTTTGAAAGAAGTTTTGTACAATAAGAAACGTAAAAGAGAAAATTATCATGCAATAGAAGCAGGTTTGCGTGTTCGGATGAATAGTCACTCCGATCCATTTAAGCTGATTCTCTCTTTTTGGTGTTATATCCTTGCACTAACATATGTTTTTTTTATAACTTACAACATAACATATGGTAAAAAATCTATTTTACCTCCCTAAACCATCCTTAAAGTTTAGTTTTCCTCCTTAAACTAAAAAACAGGGTAAACCTCTTCCCTCAACTTTTAAAATAATTCATTTTACCTCTCTAACCCTGTTATAGGTGGTTTTCGAAGGTTATTTTGTCTTTTTTTTTAATTTATTTTGGCTAAATATTTAAAAAATCATAGTAAATCACATAAAAATCATAGTAAATCACAGAAAAATCATAAAATAAAAAATCTATTTTTTTTGACTCCACGTGAGTAGATCTACATAGTAAACATATAATATGATATGCTTTGGTACAAAGTTTTTGCTGTAGCTTTAGATCTATGATTTTCTGTAATTAATTCATAGCTGCAGTTTCAATGGTGGTGAAATTTCTATGGTGGTCTAACTATTGTATGTTTAACCTATAGTAAAAATTTCATACTCGTTTCTATTTTTACAGACTTTTAACTATTTTAAAACTATTTAACAAGCATAAAACTATATAAATCTATAACTTAGTTATACATTATCCAATGAGTATAAATTTTTTTACTACAGTTCAATAATATAATAGTTAGCTTACCATAAAATTTCACCACAATTGTACCATAGAAACTCAAGCTTTGAATTAATTACATAAAATCATAGATCTAAAGATACAACAAAAACTTTGTACTAAAGAGTACCATATTATATATTCACTGTGTAGATCTACTCACGTGGAGTTCATGAAAATTGAATTTTCCATTTTATAATTTTTTGTGTTTTACTATAATTTTTCAAAAAAATTAGCCAAAATAAATAAAAAAGATAAAAGATAAAACCGTCTTTGAAAACCACCTACGACTGGGAGGTAAAATAAACGATTTTAAAAGTTGAGAGAGGTGATTTATCCGATTTTAAAGTTTAGGGAGGAAAACTAGACTACGAGGATAGTTAAAATGAACTTTTTCCTAACATATGTTAGTTCAGGCTCAAAGTTTGCATTCGAAATTGGCTGTGAAGTCTAACGCATATGATCTGGGCCCATGGGCCGGCAACGGGAGGCCTCTGGATGCTGCGCGCACCCAAACCCTACGGAGCTTCAGCCAGCCGTCGTTTTCCCCTTCACCCGCCTCGTCCCCAATCAACCCACCGGCCGGCGGCCATGGAGGCTCTGGCGGCGGCGCCTCGCCGTGCCAAGAGAAGGAAGCCGGAGGCGAGCTCGGAACAGGAGGGTGGAGCAAACATCTCGTCGCTGGTACCAACGACGAGTGCACCTGAATCGAATCCTCCGAGTCCGGGAGCCGGAGGAGATGAATCCCACATTCAAGATCCACCGCCTGGAGCCGGTGGAGAAGAAGATGGGGTCGACCGAATCAGCCTCCTCCCGGACGCCATTCTAGGTGAGGTCATCTCTCTCCTCCCCACCAAAGATGCCGCCCGCACGCGAATCCTCGCCACCCGGTGGCGCCATCTCTGGAGCTCCGCCCCTCTCAACCTCGATGGCGGTGACCTTCGCACCATCGATGTCGTCTCCCGCATCCTCTCCTCCCACCGGGGCCCCGGCCGCCGCTTTCGCTTCCCTGCACAACGCCTATGTCAGCCCTTGGCAGCGGCGGGTCACCGCAACGTGAGCACGACAATGGATTCGGCCGGTGAACCCCCTGACGCCGGCGAGGTTGCCCCTCTGCCTTGGCGTGCTATTTGGTATTTGATAATCGATGAACGTCTTACAGAGTCACGGGCACTTAAGTGCCATACAGTTTCTGGCCTGTGGGCCCACAATGTCATACAAGAATGAAAACGTAAACGGCTAAATGTGTTTGTTTGTGCAGATGACGGCTTCCAGCAACTCACTCAGTGGCAGCCGGTGCACCTAGGCTGACACCTCCCCGGCCTTGACTTGCCGCTTGCGCCCAAGCTGGCGCTGTAGGGAACCGATGCCTTACCACGTAGTAGTCTTCCCAGGTGGTCATCGAGTCTGGCAGGCCGACCCACTGGAGCTTCACTTGAGGAATTGCTGCATTGCCCTTCTTCACCATGCGATGCTCCAGGATCGCCCTTGGTACGGTATCTGCAGTTTCAAGATCTGGCAAAACTGGCAATGTATCATATACAGGTGTGTAATCTTGTGTGTATGGTTTCAACTGTGAGATATGGAAGACTGGGTGTATTTGAGCGTCTGGTGGGAGTTCCAACTTGTATGCTACTTGACCAATTCTCTGGATGACAGTAAATGGTCCATAGTATTTGTATGATAGTTTGGGATATGGCCTGTTTGCCACAGTGGATTGTGTATATGGTTGTAACTTCAATAATACTTTGTCACCGACAGCAAACTGATGATCGGTTCTGTGTTTGTCTGCCTGTATTTTGAACTTGTTCTGTGCTCTTGCTAGATGTTGTCTGAGGGCTTGAATGTGCTGTTCCCTGTGCTCAATCTGCTCAGTCACTGAAACTGAGTTTGTCTGATTTGTAGTAGGTAACAGACCCAAGTCAGGGTCATGGCCATATAGAGCTTTGAAAGGAGTGCATCCCAAAGAAGAATGGAGAGATGTGTTATACCAAAGTTCAGCAAGTGGTAACCATGATTTCCAGGTTTGAGGGGAGTCATGAACAGCACATCTGAGATACATTTCTAAACACTGGTTCACCCTTTCTGACTGCCCATCTGTTTGTGGATGGTAAGCAGTGCTGAATTTGAGGTTTACCTTGTATGCCTTGAAGAATTCTTTCCAAAATTGACTGACAAATATGGTATCTCTATCTGTCACTATGGATTTGGGCATCCCATGCAATTTGACCACATTTTCCATGAATGTTTTAGCTATGGAGGCAGCTGTGTATGGATGTTTGATAGCTATGAAGTGGGCATACTTAGTCAATCTGTCAACTACCACTAGGATGACACTGTATCCTTCAGACTTTGGTAATCCTTCTATGAAATCCATAGTTATATCTTGCCATATACCTGTAGGAATAGGGAGGGGTTGCAGGAGTCCCATGGGGTGCTGAAGTGAGTGCTTGGCTTGCTGGCAAGTGTTGCATTGCTTGATGAAATTATCCACATCATTTTTCATTCCTTTCCAAGCAAAGTGCCTTTTGAGTCTGTGATAGGTTGCTGTTACCCCTGAGTGGCCCCCTAATGCACTGGAGTGGCAGACTGCAATGAGTTTGGTTTGACGTGCTGAATTACTGCCAATCCAGACTTTGCTTTGAAACCAAATGATGCCTTTGTCTAAAGAGTATCCCTGTTGGTCAGGACTGGTGATGGCTAGAGTTCTGAGCAGCTCCTGTGCTTGGGAGTCAGTAACATAGGAGTTTTTGACTTCCTGGACCCAGGCTGGCTGAACTGTGGATACTGCTTGTAGTGCCATCAAATGACCTACCCTTGATAGTGCATCAGCAGCCATGTTCTCTTTGCCCTTTTTGTACTTGATTGTGAAATGGAGGCCCATCATCCTGGTCATAGCCTTTCTTTGCATGTCAGAGTGAAGGTTTTGTTGACTCAAGTAAGCTAAGGATCTATGATCAGTTTGTATGCAGAATTCACCCCTTTCTAGGTAATGCCTCCACTTGTCTACTGCCATGATCAATGCTAGAAATTCTTTTCATAAATTGATAGTCCTTTGTGTTTTTCTCCAAGTGCTTTACTCAAATAAGCAACAGGTTGCCCTTTTTGCATCAGTACTGCACCAATACCATCAGCACAAGCATCAGTTTCCACTGTAAATGTCTCATTGAAATTTGGCAGAGCCAATACTGGTGTGTGAGTCATTGCTGTTTTCAGTGCCTCAAATGCTGCCTGAGCATGCTGGTTCCAAACAAATGTCTTGAGTCTGAGTATTTGTGTAAGAGGTTTGGACAGTCTGCCATAATCTTTAACAAATTTTCTGTAATATCCTGTGAGTCCTAAGAATGCCCTGAGTTCAGTCATTGTCTGTGGGACAGGCCATTTGAGCATATCAGTGATCTTGCTGGGATCAGTTGAGACTCCTTGGGCTCCTATAATATGCCCCAAATATTCCAGACTGTCCTTGGCAAAAGTGCATTTGGATTCCTTGAGATACAACTGGTGCTTTCTCAAAGTTGCAAAGACTTGCTCAAGATGGTCCACATGAGCTTCCATGGATGGACTGAAGATGAGGATGTCATCTAGGAAAACTAGAACAGATTTTCTCAAGAATGGTTTAAGGATTTCATTCATGATGCATTGAAATGTTGCTGGTGCATTTGTTAGTCCAAAAGGCATAACTTTGAATTGGTAGTGCCCTTGATGGGTTTTAAATGCTGTTTTGAATTCATCCTCTGGTAGCATTCTGATCTGATGATAGCCAGCCTTCATATCCAGTTTGGTGAATACCTTGGCTCCTGTAAGCTCATCCAAGATTTCTTCAATGATTGGCATTGGGAATCTATTTTTGATTGTCATGTCATTGAGTTTTCTGTAGTCGACACAGAATCTCCAAGTACCATCCTTTTTCTTAACTAGGAGAACAGGGGAAGCAAAAGGACTATGACTATGTGTAATCAGGCCAGCTTGTAATAGTTGTTGCACTTGGTTTTCAATCTCTGTCTTGTGTAGTGGGGAGTAATGATAGGGTTTGGCATTGATGGGTGTGGAGGCAGGCAGTAAGGATATGGCATGATCATAGGCCCTTCTAGGTGGGAGGCACTGTGGATCAGTGAAGATATCCTTGTACAATGCCAATAGATGTTGTAAAGCCTCTGGATGGGCTTGCTGTTTGTGAGTGGTGTGGTCAGATTTGTGGGACTCTTGATGAAGCACTGCAAAAGCCCATATGTCATTGCCTTTAGATGCATTGTACAGTTGAGTAGCTGACATCGATGACAACTGCAAGTCATGTTCCCTGATGCCTTGCAGAGTGATAGACTTGCCTTGTTCAGCAAATTTCATTGTTTTGAGCTGCCAATCGAATTCCAGAGGACTATGTGACTTGAGCCAGTCACAGCCCAGTATAGCATCATATGGCTGCATATCCAAGACCACCATATCTGTTCTGAAGCTTTGTCCTTGACAATAGCACTGCAAATTGGGAACTAGCTGATTAGTAACCATGTTGGCACCATTGGGAAGTTTCACTTGCCTTGGAGGGATAGGAATAGTATGAAGATTAGCCATCTGGACAAATTGAGTACTTATGAAGCTATGAGTGCTCCCACTATCAATCAGAATGAGCATTGTTTTATCTTTGACTCTAGTTCTGAGTTTGATGCAATCTGCTTTGTCCCTTGTAGAAATAGCATTCAAGGACAATTGGCAAAATTCGTCATGCAGTGCATCTTCTGCTGCCAAGTCATTGAGAACCTCCTCAGTGAGCTCTCGGTCCAGATCATTGATGGCTAAAGCATTGAGTTTGGGCTTGTTTCTTTTGGTACAGACCTCTAGATGACCAGGTATAAATTTCTCACCACAATGAAAGCATAAGCCATTGGCTTTTCTATAATCCCTCAACCGCCTATCATTCCAGAGGTTAGAGGTTTGTGTTTTGGTGTCCAGTCTGTTGTAGTGAGGTGTTCTTGCTTGATATGGAGCTCTTGTGTATTTGGGCTTCCCTCTGTCTATCACTTTCTGCTGTACTTTTGCTAATGTTGAGGCTTTGAGCACTGTAGTAGGCATTTGGGCCTCTACCATTCCCCTAATTTCTTCTTTGAGCCCTTTGACATAATGTTGGGTGAAAAACATTTCATCATAATTGGCATTATGCATTGTGACTGCATACTGCAGAGCCTGGAACTGAGTGGTGTAATCTTCCACTAGGCTTGTCTGCTTGATTTCTAGTAAGTCAGTCATGGAGGATCTGAAGTCATCTGAGCCAAACTCTTGCTGAATGACATGGCAGAAATGTGTCCAACTTTTGAAGGTATCCTTCTGTTTGAAGGCCTGATACCACCGAGCCGCATTTCCCTTCAAGTGTAGTCTTGCAGCAGTGATCCACATACCTTCAGGGATCTGATAGAGATCAAAATAGTCTCTGCAGTTGTCCAACCAAACCTTTGGGTCAGAGCCATCAAAATCAGGAAAATCCATTTTAGGCATGGCTTGCTTGGGTAATCTTTCCTCTCTATATTTTGCTGCACCCTTGTTATCATCTTGAGCTGAATAGTGGTGATCAGTCTTGATTTGTGTATATGGTTCAGCTTTTGCCTTCTTGGGATCCTCAGCAAACACATTGTGAAAGGAGACATTGTCCTCAAAGTCTAATGCTGCACTTCCCACTTCATCAAATGTTGGGCCTGCATCCTGGTGTTTGTTTGCAGTGACCTTTGCCTCCTGTTCCATCTGTCTGATAGTAATTCTCGCAATAGCTTCACCATTATGCTGAATCTGTTGAGCAATGTTATGTTGTTCCTGGGCATATTCATCCATTGCTGCAGACCTTAGGTCCATCTGGGCTTTCATTTGTTTCTGAGTGGTATGCATCTCATTAATTTGACTGAACATAACGTCGAGATTCTTTTGCAACTGCTCCCACCTGGAATTCTCTTCCTCAGATCGTCGTGTCATAGCTTGAAGCAGGAGTCTTGTTTGTGGGGATGGAGACAGATCACTCTTCCTTCTCAGAGCCAGATGTGCCAGCAGCAGGTTTGGTGCAGGACCTCCCCTGTTGCGCTGCTGCACACTTCACCGCCGCCTGGGAGTGAGGCAAGGCCGAGGGATTTTACACTGAGACAAGTGGAGTGCAAGCACAAGAACACCCGCCCAGCAACCCAAGCTCTTGGACGCTCCCTCTCCTTACCCCGCCGCACCAAAATCTCCCGTGCGACTCCAGGAATTTTACACGCGAACAACTGTCGCGCAACCCTCGTCGACGGTCGATCTGTGCCAGAATGAGATAACAAGCGAGCGAATTTTGGTTGTGCTCACTTCGGTTCACGCCGCCGAACCCTCTTGTCGATGCAGAACCCCAGTCGAGCACCTGGCGGGCGTCCGATGTAGTTGCGCCGCCGGTGTCGTCTTGCGTGTCTTCGCAGATGGCGAAGTCGGTGCTGACGCGGTCGTGAGGATCCGCGACAAGCTGGAGTGGTGGTGGAGGTGGAGGAGGTGGTTTTGGTCGACGCGGTGCTGGATCCCGCGACGAGCCGATAACTGACGGCGAGGTTGAGAGAGCGCTCGCAGCCCCACACGCCGAGGATGAAATGGCTCTGAATACCAACTGTCAGCCCTTGGCAGCGGCGGGTCACCGCAACGTGAGCACGACAATGGATTCGGCCGGTGAACCCCCTGACGCCGGCGAGGTTGCCCCTCTGCCTTGGCGTGCTATTTGGTATTTGATAATCGATGAACGTCTTACAGAGTCACGGGCACTTAAGTGCCATACAGTTTCTGGCCTGTGGGCCCACAATGTCATACAAGAATGAAAACGTAAACGGCTAAATGTGTTTGTTTGTGCAGATGACGGCTTCCAGCAACTCACTCAGTGGCAGCCGGTGCACCTGGGCTGACAGCCTATGGGACAGCCCCGCCACTGTGGATGCTTGGCTCCGATCCTCCGCCCTCGACAACCTCCAGGAGATTGACTGCTGGATCCCCTTCATTTGGGGGCCGCAGGAGTTGCAACCGCCACCTCTGCCGGCATCTGCCTTCCGGTTCTCGTCGTGCCTTTGCGTCGCCACTCTCAGCCAATGCCACCTCTCAGACGACGTCGCCCAGGCGCTTCAGTTCCCCAAGCTCAAGAAGCTCGCACTTCAATCGGTCCGCATTTCGGAGGATTCCCTGCATAGCATTATTGCTGCTTCTCCCGTCCTGGAGTGCTTGCTGCTTAGCACCATATTCGGCTTCCACTGTGTCAGGATCAACTCAGCTAGTCTTACAAGCATTGGGGTGGGTCATGCTGATGATGGGTATCAAACATCAGCGACATTCCTAGAAAAATTCATCATCGAGGATGCCCCTTGCCTTAAAAGGATTCTGTATCATCGACCACCACAAACGGGCATGCCACTGCAAGTATCAGTTATTTCAGCACCCAATCTGGAGACCTTGGGTTGCCTAAATTATACTGATTACTGTTCCTGGTTTGCAATGGGCTCTGATTATTGATGTCAAGGGCCTGATGATCTAGGGTAGCTGGCCCTCGACTACGGAGTTCGTAGTCTCGTGCCGTGTCTTCCGATCGCGGAGGTTATGCCCCTCACAGCGGTTCGGGCTTGAGAGTTGAGAGAGAGAGATAGAATTAGAGTAATGATCTTCCTTCCCTCCCACGGTTCAGAGTATAAGCCAATATATAGCCATGCGGCTGTTTACACGGAAAGGAAACCACTTAAACAATAACTCCTATAATTAAGGGATATTCTAAACTCCCTCCGTCCTTCCTTCTAGCCACTTTCGGTTCCAGGAGAATGGTCGTCCCTGCGCGTAGCCTGGTCGCGGGCGCACTCTGCGGCCCGTCGGACGTCGCGTGCACGTCGCCTCCGCGTATACATACGACCGTACATGACATCTCTCCCCTCCTTCTGGACCAGCTCGTCCTCGAGCTGGAACGCCGGAAAACGTTCGCGGAAAGTGTCCCAGTCTTCCCAAGATGATGATGACAGCGGCTCCCCCTTCCAGCGCACGAGGACCTGGCGCACTCCTCTTGCGAGACGGGAGCGCTCCACATGTTCCGGTTCTGGCACCGTGGCGCCGTTGTGGACGACGGGGAGAGGTGGTGGAGTGGTCGGAGGCGCGCCCTGCCACTTCTTCAAGAGCCCGACGTGAAAGACGTCATGAAGTCGAGCTCGGGGCGGAAGTGCCACCCTGACGGCGACTGCGTTGATCACCTCAGTCACCTGATAGGGGCCGAAGAATCGGGGCTTCAGCTTGCCCGTCGACGATTCCAGCGACGCGGTGGGACGGTGTCGTAGGCGCAGCAACACCCAATCGCCCACAGCGTAGGACACCTCCCGATGATGCTTGTCGTAGTGACGCTTCTGAATGGCCTGCGCCTGCTCCAGGCGGAAACGGATGTCCTGCAAAAACTCCTCACGCTCGGCCATAGTTTTGGCGACGGCCGCCACACGCGTCTCCCCGGCTTCATAGGAGCGGAGGGTCGGCGGATCCCGGCCATAGACGATGCGGAAAGGAGTGTCACGGAGGGACGTCTGGTACGCCGAGTTGTAGATGAACTCCGCCCAGGGAAGCCACCGGAGCCATTGGCGGGGACGGTCGCCGGTGAAGCAGCGCAGGTACATGGTGATCACCTTGTTCGCGGCCTCAGTTTGGCCATCTGCTTGCGGGTGGAACGCCGAGGTCATGTGCAGCTTTGAACCCATGAGCCGCATGAGCTCGCGCCAAAACGTCGATGTGAAGACGGGGTCGCGATCAGACACCATAGATTGCGGCATCCCGTGGAGGCGAACGATGTCGGCGAAGAACGCATTGGCGACGGATTCTGCAGTGTACGGGTGAGCAAGAGGTATAAAGTGACAGTACTTGCTGAACCTGTCCACCACGGTGAGTATGACGGACTTCCCGCGGACTTTCGGAAGGGCTTCTACGAAGTCCAGTCCGACGTCGGACCATACTGACGACGGCACCGGGAGTGGCAAGAGCAGCCCCGCCGGGTGCAGGTGCTCGGACTTGAGCCGCTGGCACGTGCCGCACGCGCGGACGAAGTCTTGGACGTGCTGACGCATCCCCGGGAAGTGAAAGTCACGCCGGAGCCGGTGCAGCGTGCGCTGGACGCCCTCATGGCCGTCCTCATGGATGGCAGCCACAATCTCCAGGAGCAGCGGGGACGACGGCGCGATGGAGAGTCGCCCCGCGTAGGTCACCATGCCGTCGCGGACAGCCCACGGCGCGGCGCGGGTGCCAGCAAGAATCTCCTCCCGGAGAGCCACAAGCGCCGGGTCCGCAGCATGCGCTTGACGTAGCCTGTCGATGAAGTCGAATTTCGGCGCCGACAGGGCGAGCACCGCTCCCATGCTGTCCTCCGTGTCACGGCGAGACAGGGCATCAGCGACCACGTTCTGGGCGCCCGGCTTATATTCGACCTCAAAGTCGAAACCGAGAAGCTTCCCGACCCAATGATGTTGAGGGATCGTGGCGAGCCGCTGGTCCAACAAGAATTTGAGACTGTAGTGATCAGTACGCACGGTGAAGTGGTGGCCCCACAGGTACGGGCGCCAATGGCGGACGGCGTGGACGAGCCCGATCAACTCCCGCTCATATGCGGCGAGAGAGCGGTGGCGTGGCGCGATCGGCCTGCTGAAGAACGCGATCGGGTGTTTCTCTTGCAGGAGCACGGCGCCGAACCCGTACGTCGAAGCATCACACTCTACGACGAACGGCTTGCTGAAGTCCGGAAGGGCGAGGACCGGTGCTGACGTCACTGCCTCCTTCAGCGCCTCGAATGCCGCAGCTGCCTCCCCTGACCAGGAGAAGCCTTCTTTCTTCAACAGCGCCGTCAGAGGAGCCGCGATGGCGCCGTAGTTGAGGACGAAGCGCCGGTAGTAGCCCGCGAGGCCAAGGAAGCCGCGGACCGCGCGGGCCGACTTGGGCACCGGCCAGTCGTGGATGGCCTTCACCTTGTCCGGGTCCATGGCCACGCCGGTCTCCTTGATGATGTGGCCGAGGTAGGAGACCGACGTGACACCAAAGGCGCACTTGGATCGCTTGACGAAGAGGTGTTGGCTGCGAAGTTCGGACAAGACCGCGCGAAGATGTCGAAGGTGATCCGCCCACGACGCACTGTAGATTAGTATGTCATCAAAGAAAACGAGCACAAACCGGCGAAGGAACGGTCGCAGGACGTCGTTCATCAGGGACTGGAACGTTGCGGGCGCATTGCACAGGCCGAACGGCATCACCAAGAACTCATATAGACCATCGTGCGTGCGAAACGCGGTCTTGTGGATGTCCTCCGGCTTCATGCGTACTTGGTGATATCCCGAACGCAGATCAAGCTTGGTGAAGAACTTGGCGCCGTGAAGCTCATCCAGGAGCTCCTCCACCACGGGAATCGGGAAAGCATCCTTGACGGTGAGCGCGTTCAACGCTCGATAATCGACGCAGAACCTCCATGAGCCATCCGGTTTGGCCACGAGGAGGACCGGCGATGAGAACGCCGACGTGCTGCGGCGAACGATCCCTTGGTCGATCATGGCCGCACATTGGCGCTCCAGTTCATCCTTGTGGGCCGCCGGGTAACGATACGGACGGACCGCCACCGGTGTCACGCCTGGCTTGAGAACGATCGGGTGGTCACGGCCGCGCGGTGGAGGCAGACCCATCGGGGCAGCGAAGACATCCCCGAACGAGTCCAGCAGGCCCTCCAACAGGGACTCGCTGGTGGTCGCGGCGTGTACTGTGGGCGCCACCGGGCATGCCACGCCGGACCAACAGACAGGGCGCCCGTCGTGGTGGAAGGACAGCGTGTGGGAGGTGACGTCCCAGGCGATGCGCCCTAGGGCTGCCATCCACTGGGTGCCCAGCACCATGTCGTAGCCGGCGAGGGGCATGACGTAAAGGTCGACGTCGAACGTCATGCCCTCAATGGAGATAACCGCCTGCCGAAGGACGCCAGGGCACGCCACCTTCTCACCATTAGCGACCGTGGCAGTGAGATGTGGGCGGGGTATGATGGCGAGCCCAGTGCGGTGCGCAGCCGCCTCTCCGATAAAGTTGTGCGTGGACCCCGTGTCCACCAGGGCGATGAGCGTCGTGGCGCCCAGGGTGACCCAAAGCAGGATGGGGGCACCCACTGTCACGCCCGCCACGGCATGAAGGGAGAAGACGGGGGCCTCCTTCACCCCGTCGTTTGCCGCGGCAGCAGCGTCGCCGTCGGGGTCGTCGATCTCCACCCCGTCCAGGAAGAAGAGGCGGCGACAGAACCTATTATGACCACGTGAGTACTTCTCATTACAATTGAAGCACAAACCTTGGCGGCGCCGTTCCGCCATCTCATCGGGAGTGAGTCGTCATTGGCCTCCCTCAGCGCGACCCTGCTGTGCAGCCGCCGGAGGGGCCGGGAGCGCCAGTATAGGCGGCGGCGCCGGTAGAGCCGCCCTGGCCGCCGGTGGGGGAAGGCCGCGCGGAGCCGCCCGTGGTGGTTGTGGTGCCGGCCGTTCGCTCTCCATCAGCTCCACTTGGCGGGCGAGGCTCATGGCTTCGGCGAGATTTTTCGGGTCGTGGAGTCGGACGGCGTGGCTGAGCGGTGGGAGGAGGCCCCCGGTGTAGAGCTGGACGCGTTGCGTCTCCTCGAGCCGGCCTGCGCGAGGAAGGAGAGCCTGGAAGCGGTTGGAGTATTCCTCCACCGTGCCCGTGCGCCGGCACTCGGAGAGCTCGAACATGGGCGCGGATCGAAGAGGGGGCCCGAACCGGAGGTTAAGGAGATCCTTGAAGTGGCTCCAGTTCGGCGTGCCCTCATCGGTTTGCAGCTGGGTGAACCACAATTGCGCGACGTCATCCAGATGGTACGACGCCATGGGCACGCGCTCGTCCACGGTGGTGCGGTGCTGGCGGAAGTAGGCTTCGCATTTGTTGACGAAGAGCATCGGATCGGTCGTGCCATCGTAGCGGGGAAAGTCCCACTTCTTGTGCTTGGGGTGGAAGTCCTGACCGCGCGCGTCGTCGTGGCGGCGGTCGTCGCCCCCGCCGGAGTACGACTCGGACTTGTCCTTCATGGCGGCCATGTCGGACTCCATGGTGTTCATCTTCGTGGTCAGGCTCTTGAGCATCTCCATGACTTCAGCGAGGGTGGGCTCGGCCATGGTGGGGCTCGGGTTTGCGGGTGTCGGAGATGGTGGCGCGGCGGCGGAGGAAGAGGAGGATCGATTGGATCGCGATACCAGGTTGTCAAGGGCCTGATGATCTAGGGTAGCTGGCCCTCGACTACGGAGTTCGTAGTCTCGTGCCGTATCTTCTGATCGCGGAGGTTATGCCCCTCACAGCGGTTCGGGCTTGAGAGTTGAGAGAGAGAGATAGAATTAGAGTAATGATCTTCCTTCCCTCCCACGGTTCAGAGTATAAGCCAATATATAGCCATGCGGCTGTTTACACGGAAAGGAAACCACTTAAACAATAACTCCTATAATTAAGGGATATTCTAAACTCCCTCCGTCCTTCTAGCCACTTTCGGTTCCAGGAGAATGGTCGTCCCTGCGCGTAGCCTGGTCGCGGGCGCGCTCTGCGGCCCGTCGGACGTCGCGTGCACGTCGCCTCCGCGTATACGTACGACCGTACATGACAATTGAGGTACCTCTTGCCTACAGTTTCTGAGTTGCTTCTCTGTGTGCAGAAAAATACTTTAAAATATAATCATTTATAGATTGGCTGACACATGTTTCATGCAGCCATACGACATGATGGAATTCCGGATCATTAACTCGACAACGCCCGCGCGTACTGTCAAGATTTTAGCAGTCAATACTTTTATTCTTAGCCTGGATGAGATTATTGACTTCATGAGATGCTTCCCATGCTTGGAGAAGTTGTATATCCAGGTAAACATACTAAACTAGTAATTAATTGTGTTCATATATTCTTTGGATCTGACTTAATATTGTGTCAATTCTTCTTGAATTAATTGTGTTTGTATACTGTTTTTTTTTCCTTTTCAGGCATACAGGGGGGGAGACCAGAATTTATGGCGCCGTAAAAATGATAATCTTATTAAATGCCTTGACATCCGTCTCAAGACAGTCGTGTTGAATAATTATCGAGGCATAAAGTCACAAGTTAACTTTGCCACATTCTTTGTACTGAACGCAAAGATGCTGGAGTCAATGACATTTGAGTGCCAAAGGGACAGTGTGACTGATAGATTTCTTGCAGAGCAGCATCTGCTGCTCCAGCTGGAGAAAAGGGTTTCAAGATGTGCTCGGGTTTATTTTACTACTAAAAGATGTGAGCATGACTTTATGCATATCAATCATGTCCATGATTTGTCTAAAACTGATCCCTTTGAATGTGACGAAAAAGGGGCAGGTGTATGCGCATCCTTTGAGTAGTTGCTGCTTGACTCGTACTCTTGTTTGCTGTTAAATTTGATGAGGTCTAGTCCTTTTTCCCGTGTTGAAGTAGGGGGGTGCTAAATGAACTGTGTATTGTAAGATTTGTGTAATTGTGGCAGTCTGACAGCGCCACAATTTGACTTTCTAATCTGTAATGAACTAGATCTTTATGCAGAAGTTATTGGCAATGTTTGATGTTGCTTGTAATGTTGTTAATAAACTAGAGCTAGTGTGAAAATATCACTTTGTTTTAAATGTTCTTTTATTTGATCTTCTTTAATTGTGCTTGGCAGCGCAACAGGTTATTTATAATTTATTTATCTTAATTATAGCATAAACTATAGCCCAAAATTACGTTTGGTGGTTTGTTGGACCTTTTGATTCAGCATGGGCATTCGGTTAAAACCGACGAATCGGTTCGGTTTGTTCGGCTCCTGTAAACTTCGGCTTGCAGAAATCAACAACCGATTGGTTTTCCACATAAACGAAAACCGACGAATTCGGTGTCGGTTTGCTCGGTTCGGTTTTTCGGTTCCACCGAACCAACTGAGGCAAACACCAGAACAAATCAATAGGGAGAATCAAGAATGGTAGAATGAACAAATCGAGCAAGGTACAGTGGTTCGCTGATGCCGCCCGCAGCCGCGATGTCCCACTCCGATGTCCTGCTCAACTCACGCTCGCAGGTGCTAGTGCTGCTCGCGACGAGTGTCGCAGCCGATTCGCCTTCCAGGTCCCGCCGCGCCGCTTGTTCCGCCGCCGATTTGCCTGGCCAGCAAGCCACTGCCGTCGGCCTCAACTGTCGATTCACCGGAAGCGGCCCGCCATTGTCGCCGCTCGCCTGGCATCGCGCGCCGCCGCCGCCACCTGAAGCTGCTCGCGCCGCCTCCGACTCCGAGGCTGGGCTAGGGTTACGAGTGCCGCCGACCCGCCGTCACCGGTCGCCGCTGCAGCCGCTGCAACTTGCGTGGTGCGTGGATGGATGGATAGGGTTGGGACGAGTGAATGAGTGATACAGGTCGCGTGCGGCAGCTGGCTGGGCTATACTCGTGTAACTTGGAGACTTGGAGTGTGGTGGGCCTTTATTGGGCTGGGCTGTCGCTTGCTGCTCCGTGTGCTGGCTGTTGGCTCACTGCTTTTATTTAGCCTGTGTTGCTTGCTACTGAACATTGCTTGGTTGCTCGGTGTTTCGGTTCGGTGGCACCCAGAAACCGAAACCGAGGCCGAACACCGAAGTTCACTGAACTTAAAACCAAAACCGAAACCGAAGACCGAAAAAACCGAAATTTCGGTTTGGTTCGGTGCGGTTCGGTCCGGTCTTCGGTTTTGGGTGAAAATGTGCCCAGTCTGACTTTTGATGAATCACGGCTTAGCCCTTTGGGCTGAGTTGCATTTTAACGCGATAGCGCAAGGAACAGACGGCCTAGCTCAAAGCTAGGAGCCGGTTGGGCCCATTTGGAGCTTCTAGTTGGAGGATAAATCAATGAAACCCAACAAACAACAGAGGTGGGCATGGGCTCGGACGTCGGTGGGCGCGACGGGGTGCTCCAGCGTGTGCTCCGGTAACTCCACGACCAGATCTGGTGCCTCCATGACCAGATTTGTCCATTCCACCATTGGAGCGTCCGTATCCGGTGCCCCCGCGGCTGGATCTGTCCATCCCCTCACCGGATCTCTGTGTACTGGGTAAGCTCTTGCTGATGGACATGTCTTTTTTCCACGTATTGCTATACTTTTCTCCCATGCTTATTGTTCCAAAAACATGGGAAGATAATGCTAATATCATGGAGATCCGGTGCGTAAACATATGTAGGGAAGTGGGAGATAATTCACCTACCTATGCTAATATCATGGAAGATAATTCACCTACCTATGCTAATATCATGGAAGATAATTCATCTATCTATGCTAATATCATGGAAGATAATTCACCTACCTATGCTAATATCATGGAAGATAATTCACCTACCTATGCTAATATCATGGACCTATGTAGACATAGCGTAAAAGCAAAGTAATTTGCAATACTGTGTTGGCCTTGTTTTTTTTATTGGAGCACCACTATGTTTGGCCCATGTAGAAAGCTGAAACTTCTATATGTAAGGTTCTTAGTTTATTATGTAAAAGTAGTGCACAATAAATCATAGGTCTGGTACCCTACATGATTTCTATTTCTACGTAGCTACTTACTAATGTCAGATTACTATAAGTATGGTCTGTTCATGGTTTATTGATGCCTTGAACACACTCTTTTTGTTACTGCATTGCTAGATTGAAGTTTGAGAGCACAGAAGTACCTCCAGGATTGATTTTTCAATAAAATCCATCGAGCATTTTTTTTGCCATCCTATGAGTGCTTGAAAATTTTAGTAGTTTCTATTTTTCTATCCTATTTGTGATTCGATTTTTATGTTATGCCCAGGTGTACAGTTGTCACACCCAATTTTAAGGATAAAATTGAATGCATGAAACTCATGTGTGCCCAGGGATCAGTCACACATATAAGTTGACAAATTACAGAAAGTATCATCACTGTGTATCTTACATCACGATTATTACCATCACATAGTCATACACATCACAACGGAAAATAAAAAGGTAGCTCTCTCGTGGTAGTTCCAACACAGGGACGGTCAACTGGTTGACCACAAGCCTAAAAGTCCTCTGGAAACTCCTCATACCCATTGACATCTGTTACCCATCCGGGATTTTTATCAAAATATTGAAAGTAAACAAGCGTAAGTACTTCACGTACTTAACAAGATAACATGGGGTTATGAAAGCTCAAAAAGGATGACTCTAGTTTACTGCGGTTAGCACTTTTAGTGAGTCAAGATTTTATCATCAACTATTACAAGTTATGCTTAAGTTCCAATTAAACTCACATGATCAGATATCAGAATCAATTGTATCATATTATCATCGTAGAACATCATGAATAAACAACAACAAATAACCAGTTATTCTGTGAGTTTTCTGGGCCGCTTGTGACCGTGAGCACGGCTGTTATAACAGTTTGTAACACTCTGCAGAGGTTGTGCACATTCACCGTGAGTCGTGATTCCCATATGCCCGGGTTAATTACTCCCATATTACTGCCAAGGTGAGCGGGCAGGGTACACTATGAAGCCATTTCATAGGTTTCGCTAACAAGTTAAGGCCGCTAGGTTTCCTCGGCGGGCAGATGTAGGAACCCCCTTTCCTATGGCACAAATCCTTCGCGGCTATACACATAAGAACAGGGGCAGTCCTATATTCAACGTGGCAAGCCCCTTTTGCGCCATAAAGGTAACCTCTAACAAGCTAGAAAAGGTCCTATTACTGAGCTAAAGTCAGAGCCATGTGACCCTCACGGTTGCACTATCAGTTCCAGCTTTTGCCGATAGATAAGTCCTTATGGAGGGCTGAGAGCATCATGATCAAAAGTCATTTGCTCCTTCACCCTATAATTCAGTTGTTTAAAAGCAACTTTTACCTTTTCTTTCCATAGAATCATTGTTCAATATGTAGATCATGTACAGTTACGTTGAGCACTAGCAACTACCCATATGCATATAACCCGTAGGAGATAAGGAAAACAGGATATTCAACCACTAGGATGTCCTTACGGGTATCAAAATTAGACACATGCAAATGAGTAATTAATCAATGGTGAATAGGACATCAAGGTAGATCCCATGCTATACTTGCCTTGCTCAACGAACTCGGGCTGCTCCCGCTGGTCGTCAAAGAACTCTTGATCTCCAACGTTCTCCTCACTGTCTGAAGTTGACCAACAAAGCAACATACAAGCATTCCAAAGGCATTCATGCAAAGCAAACAATTATGGGATTAGAATAGTACACCAGGGCATAAAAACAAGATAAAAATGTTCTTAAAAATAATCTACGTCTTTCTACGATCACATAGACGCGAAGTTCACGAAAAACGGAGCTAAAACACGAAAGTTATGAATTAAACGGGGTTTCCTATAGCAATTTATTTAATTAAATCTAACCCCAAAATTTAAATGTTTCAAACATGTTTGACAATGGTATTAACATGTAGAGAACTTAATTACGAACCTAACGCAATTTGAACGGGTCGATTCGGAGTTAAAACGATGATTTTATAAGCAAAACAATACAATGGCATTTCTGTAATTAGAATGAACTATTTTTGAATTTAAATAAATCAAATCTGGGATATTTAAACCGGCCGAGGACTGCGGGTTGAATTAGGCAAAACTTGGGGGTCTCTTTAGCAAAATGGCCCGCGAAGGGGTATCGGCCATCCTGGGCCATTAGATCAAAGATGGACGGCTCAGATTAGGAGAAAGGGGGGAGAGAGAAAACCGGCGGCCAGAAACAGTGTCGGCACGGCGGCACTGCCATTGCCAGCGGTGAGGAGGTCACTGGCCATGGTTTGCCCATCCGAGAGCACCGAGGAAGAGAGGAGGTGAAGGCGACCTCGCCTAGGCCGAGAACGCGGCCGGAGGACGTGGCCGACGCGGTGGTGACCATGGCCAACGGCGAGAAGGTCAGTGGCACATGCGGCTAGGGCCCTAGAGGCCATGATTTACGAAAGTAAAGGCACAGGGAGAAAGAGGGGAACAAGGGGTCTCACCGCGGATGAAAACAAAGACGAAGGCGGCTCGAGGACGGCGGACCGCGTGGCGGTTCTGAGCTCGGCGGATTCGCTGCTGCTGCGGTGGTTGCGGCTTCCGCGCGCTCAGGCGTGTGCAAGAGTGGAGCGGGGGAGGCAGCAGGGAGGGCGGCGACGGGGTCGGTTGCTTTTATAGAGGCTGGGGCATGGGGGGAGTCGCTCCCACGACGCGAGGTGGGCGTGGGCGGCGGTTGCGGCTTGACCACGCGTGGTGTGCGAGATGGGAGACGGTGCCGACAAGCGGGCCTAGGCCGTCAGTGGCAGAGAGAAGGAGGGAGGGCGCGGCGGCGGTTGTTTGCCCGATTGGGCCGGCCGAAGAGGAAAACGGGAGGAGGGGAAAAGAGGGAGGCGAGCGGGCCGATGGGAAGTTGGGCCAGCAGGCCAAAATGAGGAAGGGAGGGGGAGTGAAAGAATTTCCTTTTCTTTCTTTTTTCCAAATCAATTTCCAAATGATTTTTGAATCCTTTTGAGTTTAAATCAAAACCACTCAACATATTAAATAAAATGCTGCAGCATGAGTGCATCAACATGTATATATCCTTATGATTGATTTTAGTTTCACAAAAAATATTATTTTCCTATATTTGAATGCACACATAATAACATAAATAAATCAAATTTAACTATTTTAAAAGAATGTAAATTTTAGGGTGTTACAATTCTACCCCCTTAAGATGAATCTCATCCTCGAGATTCGGATGATTGCTTACCCAAACAGTTGTGGATAAGACTTTCGCAAATCCTCTTCTCTTTCCCAAGTAGCCTCATCCTCTGTATACCGATTCCACTGTACCTTGCACATTTTTATAACTCGACTCCTTGTAACTCTTTCTGCCGTCTATAAGATCTTTATCGGATACTCTTCATATGTGAGATCTTCCTTAACAGCAAGTTCTTCTAAAGGAATCTGCTCTTCTGGTACTCGCAAACACTTCTTTAATTGAGACACATGAAACATATCGTGCACACCTGACAAACTCTCAGGTAGTTCCAACTGATAGGCTACTTCTCCACGTCTCTATAGGATCTTGAAAGGTCCAATATACCTCGGTGCCAACTTTCCCTTCATATTAAATATTTTCACACTTCTCATTGGTGACACCTTCAAGTACACATAATCCCCAACTTCGAAAGTCAGCTCTCTTCTGCGAGTATCAGTGTAACTCTTCTGTCGGGACTGAGCCACTCTCAGGTTGTCTCTAATCATTCTCACTTGTTCTTCCACGTCTCTAAGGACATCGGGTCCAAACACTTGAGTTTCACCAGTCTAATTCCAGAACAAAGGCATTCTACATTTACGCCCATACAACGCCTCAAAAGGTGACATCTTGAGACTCTTTTGGTAACTGTTATTGTACGAGAACTCAGCATATGGCAAACTCTTGTCCCAACTTGTACCATATTGCAGTGCACAAGCTCTCAATATATCTTCCAAAATTTGGTTGATCCTTTCAGTCTGTCCATCAGTTTGTGGGTGGTAAGCAGAACTGAAATTCAACTTTGTCCCCAAAGATCTATGTACTTTCTGCTAGAATTGTGACGTAAACTGAGTGCCTCTATCAGACACAATTTTCTTGGGAACACCATGTAAGCACACTATCCTTTCCATGTACAACTCTGCTAGCCTTGCACCTATATAGGTAGTCTTGACTGGTAGAAAGTGAGTAACCTTGGTGAGTCGATCCACTATTACCCATATTGAATCATAACCTCTTTGAGTACGGGGCAAACCTACGATAAAATCCATACCAACTTCTTCCCATTTCCATTCAGGAATCTTCATTGGTTGTAGCAACCCTGCAGGTCTTTGATGCTCAGCTTTCACCCTTTGATAAGTGTCACACAAAGCCACATACTCTGCCACATCTCTCTTCAAACCATACCACCAATACTTCTCTTTGAGATCCAAATACATCTTGGTACTTCCGGGATGTATAGAATAAGCAGACTCATGTGCCTCTTGCAAAACTACATCAAGGATAGCCTTCGCTTCAGGTACACGTATCCTTTTCCCGAACCAAAGAGTACCATTCTCATCCATCCTGAATCCTGGTGCCTTTCTAAGCACTATATTTTTCGCTATCTCCTTAAGTTTTTCATCCTCCAACTGACCTTTGCGTATCTCTTGCTCCAAGGTAGGCTCTATCACCAATTCCATTGCATTAGTGACAAAGCTCAAGTTGAGATACTCTATTTTAGCACACAACTCTACTGGCATAAATGTCATCCAAAGTCCATTGGCATAATTCTTTCTGCTAAGTGCATCAGCTACGATATTTACTTTTCTCGGATGATAATGCACTTCCAAATCATAGTCTTTGATCAATCCTAACCAATGATGTTGTCTCAGATTCAGATCTAACTGGGTAAAGATATACTTCAAACTCTTGTGATCTGTATAGATATCACTCTTATGCCCAATTAGATAATGTCTCTAGATTTTCAAAGCATGAACCACAGCTGCCAATTCCAAGTCATGAGTTGGGTAGTTCAACTCATGCTTCCTCAATTGTCTAGATGCATATGCCACCACTCTTCCTTCTTGCATAAGAACACATCCAAGGCCTAAACGAGATGCATCACAATATATAGAGAAGTTTTTGCTTAAATCTGGCAAAATCAACACTGGAGCTATAGTCAATCTCTTCTTTAGCTCATCAAAGTTTGCCTGGCATTTACCAGACCATACAAATTTAGCATTCTTTTCCAATAGAGCTATCATAGGCTTAGCAAGCTTGGAAAAACCTTCAATGAACCTCCTATAGTATCCAGCCAATCCTAAAAATCTACGAATCTCACTTACATTGGTTGGTGGTTTCCAATTCAATACATCTTGCACTTTGCCTGGATCCACTGATATTCCACCATTGGAGACAACATGACCTAGAAAAGAGACCTCCTTCAACCAAAACTCACACTTGCTCCGCTTAGCGTACAACTTATGTTCTCTAAGCTTTTGTAAGACCGACCTTATATGTTCAACATGTTCTTCTTCAGTCTTGGAGAATATCAGTATGTCATCAATGAATACCACCACAAATTTATCAAGAAACTCCATGAACACCTTATTCATCAGATACATAAAGTATGCTGGTGCATTGGTCAATCCAAAAGACATAATGGTATACTCATACAAGCCATACCGTGTAGTGAATGCTGTCTTGGGTATGTCCGAGTTTTGAATCTTTAGCTGATGGTAACCTGAGCGGAGATCAATCTTAGAGAACACATAGGCTCCTCTCAACTGATCAAACAAATCATCAATCCTTGGCAAAGGGTATTTATTCTTGATAGTAACCTCATTAAGTGAACGGTAATCCACACACATCCGTTGGGTACCATCCTTCTTATCTACAAAGATCACAGGTGCCCCCCATGGGGAAGAACTAGGGTGTATGAAACCTTTCTCTTGCAACTCTTTTAGTTGTTTCTTAAGCTCTTCTAATTCATTAACCCCCATTCTATATGGACATTTAGCTATTGGTGCAGTTCCAGGTAATAATTCAATAATGAATTCAATGTCACGGTCAGGTGGCATACCTGGCAAGTCATCGGGGAAAACATCTGGGAACTCCTCCACAACACGATCTTGTTTATTGGCATCACCATCCAGCTGGTTCACAGTGGCTGTTGGCTGAGCTTGCACAACCACTTCTACACAGATTCTATCTCCATTGGGTGATGTTACAACCACAGATCTCTCCTAACACTGAATCACTGCTCGATGTTGTTTCATCCAATCCATACCTAGAATAAGATCAATTCCCACTGTTCTCAACACAATAGGTTTCACTTTGAAGTCTACCCCCCTTAAGGAAATACTAGCGGAGGGACTCCAATAAGAAGCTGGCATGCTACCTCTCGGTGAATTTACTAGTATGGGGGTTTTTCATGGCACATAAAGGTATGCTATGCATTCTAACAAAAGCTTGGGAAATAAATGAATGCGATGCACCTGAATCAAAAAGTACTATGGCAGAGATAGAGTTGACACTGAACGTACCCAACATGACCTCAGGCATCTCCTGAGCTACATCAGATGACACATAGTTGACTTTTGTAGTGTGAGGTGGTCGGGCATTGAACTTCGGATTGCCATTCTGGTTTTGTGGAGCTTGTTGGTTCTGCTTCTTGAGACACTGATGAGCATAGTGACCTACTTCTCTACAGTGGTAGCATGCGTTGGGGTTATTGGGTGCACCACTATTCATAGGAGCATTGTTGGACATTCCCTAGCGTGATGCTAGATTGCCGGTCTATTGCTGGGGACACTGATTACCAAACTATTGCTAGTACTGAGGGCGTTGCTAGAACTAGTTACGCTGAGGATACTGACCACAGTTTCCCTGGTTAGATGGTCCTTGATTCCTCTGCTGAAAACCCTGCTGGGGATAGGCACGCGGGCGGGTGTTGCTTCCAGAAGCTTGCCCTTGAAGCCTCCTCTTCTTGGCTTCCATCTCTTTGCGCTTATCGTCAATCATAATAGCGCGGTTCACCAATGACTAAAAGTTAGGGTATGTGTTGGACATAAGCTGGAGCTGCAGGCCATCATAAAGTTCCTTGAGGAAGTGGCGTTGCTTCTCCCTATCCTCAGCTACATCATTTGGAGCATAGCATGATAGTTGAGCGAACTTGTCATGATACTCCGCCATAGACATGGATCCTTGCTTAAGGGACCTGAATTCCTCCTGCTTCAACTCCACTAGTCCATCGGGGATATGATATGATCGAAAATTGTCCTTGAATTCCCACCAGGTGATAATAGGAGCATCGTTGGGGCGTCCATACTGGAAAGAATCCTACCAATCCTAAGCTGCTCCCTGGAGTTGACCAGAAGCATACAACACCTTCTCAAGATCATTTCATTGTGCTATGTTAAGTTGCTTTTCCACAGCACGCAACCAATCATCTGCCTCCAAGGGGTCTGAGGCATGGGAGAACACCAGAGGGCAACCCTTTATGAATTCTCCATGCTTGTCTCTGACCTGAACAGGCAGTGGTCCTCTTGCAGGTTCGTTATCCAAGCGTTGCATCATGGCTTGCATCAACTGTGCTTGCATTCCCATCAATTGCTCCATAGTCACTGGTGGCGGTGGTGGTGGCTTCATGGGAGCACCATGACCATGACCACGGCCTCTGCCTCTTCCTCCTCTTGCATCCATCTGTTTTCCAAACAAATGCGCAAAATTTTAGAGATTTCCAAATTATAGTGAACTTATATAAGATAAGGAACAACACTGAGGATTTTCTGGACAAGATTCAAATACAGCAGTTCAGTAAATCTGTCATAACTTGAGTTTTAGAGACCCAACAGAGGCATACCAAGAATGGTTAGAAACCTTAGGACATCAGCTATAATTTGTATTTAGAATACTTTTACAGATTCTGATATACACATGGTAAAAAACAGAGCTAAACCGAATCTGTTCTGGGTTCCAGTCTGCGCAGAAACATCAACTTGTGACAGCTAGATCTCACAAACCTGAATATATATTAACATGATTCCAGAGACATTTGAAAGATACAGAAGACTAGATATCTCCACAAAAATTTCAGAATTTTTGGCTGCTCAGATCTCGAGATACAAGATAAAGAACACAGGCTGCTCCAGAAATCAGCACAACAAAGATATGATAAAGCAACCCATCTGCATTAAGACCTCATCTAAACTTAAGGTTCAAATCTTTGGAATTTGTGGACATGCCCACAAACCTCTAACAATCAAACAAACTCCAAATCATCCAAGTTCACAATTAAAAACATCTAAGCACTAAAGTTCACAAAGACAAAACAAGACTAGACATGACACACGAACTAGCAACGTCGTAACTTTAAACAAGGCACCAAACACCTATGGGGCGGTGTCAATCATGGTGAACGACCGGGGCTTCTTCTTGTAGATCGGTGGCAGCCCAAGTTGAGCACGCAGTTCGTCAACCTGCTTCTGGAGATGCCTCTCGGCCCTCTGCGATGCACGCAGCTCTCCCTTGACTTCTTCATCTACCCCCTGCATGGCATGGACATGTTGCACTGTTGCTTCTAGAGTTGGATCACTTTCTAGTGGTGCCAGGACCTGCCAATTACCCTCATGATCATTGCGCGGAAGGAACCTAAAACGATCCTCCTTCATGGCCTCAAAATGACGACCATGGTAGTAGATGTAAGCGTCCTGCGCTGCATCTTCCATGCCATCCAATGCATGAGCCCATCTAGCAGTGGCACTGTGGACAGTCCCCACCTCATGTGCATTCTTTATGTCATTCTAGGCGGTGACAACTAGCTCTACCTTCCAAAAAGTTGCCTCCAAAGGGTGCTGGTACTCTGCACAGTGATAGTTGATGGAGGCATGCAGGTCAGTGAAGTAGTCATCCAGCACCTGAGTAAGGAGGGTGTGGTAGTAGGCCATCTCTGGGGCCTGCTTGAAGTAGTATTTGCACGTCCAGCCCATCTCCTCATCCACCATAGGGATAGCTGGGGGTGGCACAGGCGTTGGTGAAGTAGCTGATGACTCCGTTGGTGTAGCTGCAACAACATAGACAGGTGCAACAGTTGGAGTAGGAGCAGGTGCTGGTGCAGGTGTTAGGGTAGCCATCCACTCCTCATCTTCCTCGATCAAGGGTTCCACCTATAGATGGCCAACGGGCCGTGCCAGCCCGGCACGGCCCGACGTCGTGCCGTGCCGGCCCGATGGGGGTCTTGCCTCGATGGGCCATCGTGCCTGTCGTGCCATGCCTCCACGGGCTTTGTGCCTGGCCTATGGCCCATGGCACGGCCCGTGGGCTGTCTGACCGTGCATGGCCGCCCGTTGGCACGACCATTTTCCCTGTGCCGTGCCGGCCCATAGCCCGACAACCAAAAAACATCTCATTTTCACCAGATTTTCACCGAGTGTTTGAACCACTTCTTCATTTTCACCAGTTTTGAACAAGATTCCATCATTTTCATCACCATTTTCACAAAAGCTCATAGATTCATTCATAGATTCACATTCATAGAGGACAGAACAGAAGAACAGGGGTGAGTCAGTGAGTGAGTGAAAGATGGACAGACACAACACAGATCTAAGGTTAAGGTTAGGGTTAACCCTAACCTGCGCCACTGGAGCCTAGTGCCGGAGAAGAGGCCAGGGAGGTAGCTAGAGGAGGAGTTAGACAACAGTTAGAACGACGGTGAGCGATGGCAGAAGGACAGACATGACGAACTCACATGGTACACCGGAGGAGGGGGGAAGAGGGGATAGGAAGGGAAAGGAGGGAGGAGATGGTTAGCGAACTCAGGTCGAGGTGGACAAGCGGCGACGGGGTCACCGAAGCAGGGCCGGCGAGCTCAAGGCGAGCGGCGGCGAGCTCCAGGCGATGGATTGAGAGCGAGTGAGATGAGACGACTGCGACTGTGAGCGACGGGAGTGGAGTGGGATTAGGGTTAGGGATCGGGGGGGGGGGGGGCAGCATATATATGGCCGCGGGGGAGCCGGCTTCATGGGCTGGGCTGCCTACGACCTGCCTCACTAGCCGTTGGAGGCACCGGGCCGCCTCTTTCACCAGGCCATGCCCGTGCCGTGCCGCGGGCCTAGGTGGCGGCCCAGGCACGTCCTGGTCCTTCAGGCCAGGCCGGCCCGGGCCCGATGGCCACCGGGTTGTTCCGTGCTTGGGCCGGGCCATGAGCCCACGGGCTGCATGGCCAGGTATAGTTCCACCTCATCATCGGAGATGACCACAATCTCCTTCTCCACCTGTGGAGCACGGGGGGTGAACATGGCACGGTAGCCAGCAGTGCTGAGGCGGGCGGTCTTTGGGTTACGAGGCATCTATATATTTAGAGTAAGATAGAATTAGAATCAATAATTTTATATAACAGATTAAGGTATGAAAAGCATAAATATTTTAATAAAATAACAAGAATGAGACAGTAAGCATGAAACCAGTTGAGCAAAGATGCTAAAACAACCATCTCTAACTAGGCTTGCATCCTACAGTCAACACGGCTCTGATACCAATTTATCACACCCAATTTTAAGGATAAAATTGAATGCATGAAACTCATGTGTGCCCAGGGATCAGTCACATACATAAGTTGACAAATTACAAAAAGTATCATCACAGTGTATCTTACATCACGATTATTACCATCACATAGTCATACACATCACAGCGAAAAATAAAAAGGTATCTCTCTCGTGGTAGCTCCAACACAGGGACGGTCAACTGGTTGACCACAAGCCTAAAAGTCCTCTGGAAACTCCTCATACCCATTGGCATCTGTTACCCATCCGGGATTTTTATCCAAATATTGAAAGTAAACAAGCGTAAGTACTTCACGTACTTAACAAGATAACATGGGGTTATGAAAGCTCAAAAAGGATGACTATGGTTTACTGCGGTTAGCACTTTTAGTGAGTCAAGATTTTATCATCAACTATTATCAAGTTATGCTTAAGTCCCAATTAAACTCACATGATCAGATATCAGAATCAATTATATCATATTATCATCGTAGAACATCATGAATAAGCAACAACAAATAACCAGTTATTCTGTGAGTTTTCCGGGCCGCTCGTGACCGTGAGCACGGCTGTTATAACAGTTTGTAACACTCTGTAGAGGTTGTGCACATTCACCGTGAGTCATGATTCCCATATGCCCGGGTTAACTACTCCCATATCACTACCAAGGTGAGCAGGCGGGGTACACTATGAAGCCATTTCATAGGTTTCGCTAATAAGTTAGGGCCGCTAGGTTTCCTCGGCAGGCAGATGTAGGAACCCCCCTTTCCTATGGCACAAATCCTTCGTGGCTATACACATAAGAACAGGGGCAGTCCTATACCCAACGTGGCAAGCCCCTTTTGCGCCATAAAGGTAACCTCTAGCAAGCTAGAAAAGGTCCTATTACTGAGCTAAAGTCAGAGCCATATGACCCTCATGGTTGCCCTATCAGTCCTAGCTTTTGCCGACAGATAAGTCCTTATGGAGGGCCGAGAGCATCATGATCAAAAGTCATTTGCTCCTTCGCCCTATAATTCAGTTGTTTAAAAGCAACTTTTACCTTTTCTTTCCATAGAATCATTGTTCAATATGTAGATCATGTACAGTTACGTTGAGCGCTAGCAACTACCCATATGCATATAACCCGTAGGAGACAAGGAAAATAGGATATTCAACCACTAGGATGTCCTTACGGGTATCAAAATTAGACACATGCAAATGAGTAATTAATAAATGCTAAATAGGACATCAAGATAGATCCCATGCTATACTTGCCTTGCTCAACGAACTCGGGCTGCTCTCGCTGGTCGTCAAAGAACTCTTGATCTCCAACGTTCTCCTCACCGTCTGAACTCGACCAACAAAGCAACATACAAGCATTCCAAAGGCATTCATGCAAAGCAAACAATTATGGGATTAGAACAGTACACCAGGGCATAGAAACAAGATAAAATGGTTCTTAAAAAGAATCTACGTCTTTCTACGATCACATAGATGCGAAGTTCACGAAAAACAGAGCTAAAACACGAAAGTTATGAATTAAACGGGGTTTCCTATAGCAATTTATTTAATTAAATCTAACCTCAAAATTTAAATGTTTCAAACATGTTTGACAGTGGTATTAACATGTAGAGAACTTAATTACGAACCTAACGCAATTTGAACGGGTCGATTCAGAGCTAAAACAACGATTTTATAAGCAAAACAATACAGTGGCAATTCTGTAATTAGAATGAACTATTTTCGAATTTAAATAAATCAAATCTGGGATATTTAAACCGGCCGAGGACTGTGGGTTCAATTAGGCAAAACTTGGGGGTCTCTTTAGCAAAATGGCCCGCGAAGGGGTATCGGCCATCCTGGGCCATTGGATCAAAGATGGACGGCTCGAATTAGGAGAAAGGGGGAGAGAGAGAAACCGACAGCCGGAAACAGTGTCGGCACGGCGGCGCTGCCATTGCCGGCGGCGAGGATGTCGCCAGCGCGATCGATACGGGCCCTACTGGCCGTGGTTTGCCCATTCGAGAGCACCGGGGAAGAGAGAAGGTGAAGGCGACCTCGCCTAGGCCGAGAACATGGCCGGAGGACGCGGCCGACGTGGTGGTGACCATGGCTGGCGGCGAGAAGGTCCCTGGCGCACGCGGCTAGGGCCCTAGAGGCCATGATTTACGAAAGTAAAGGCACAGGGAGAAAGATGGGAACAAGGGGGTCTCACCGCGGATGAAAACGAAGACGAAGGCGGCTCGTGGACGGCGGGCCGCGCGGCGGTTTCCGAGCTCGACGGATTCGCTGCTGCTGCGGTGGTTGTGGCTTCCGCGCACTCAGGCGTGTGCAAGAGTGGAGAGGGAGAGGCAGCAGGGAGGGCGGCGACGGGGTCGACTGCTTTTATAGAGGCTGGGGCGCGGGGGGAGACGCTCCCACGACGCGAGGTGGGTGCGGGCGGCGGTTGCGGCTTGACCGCGCGCGGTGCGGGAGATGGGAGACGGCGCCGACAAGCGGGCCCAGACCGTCAGCGGCAGAGAGAAGGAGGGAGGGCGCGGCGGTGGTTGTTCGCCCGATTTGGGCCGGCCCAAGAGGAAAACGGGAGGAGGGGAAAAGAGGGAGGCGAGTGGGCCGGCGGGAAGTTGGGCCAGCAGGCCAAAATGAGGAAGGGAGGGGGAGGGAAAGAATTTCCTTTTCTTTTTTTTCCAAATCAATTTCCAAATTCATTTCCAAATGATTTTTGAATCCTTTTGAGTTTAAATCAAACCACTCAACATATTAAATAAAAAGCTGCAGCATGAGTGCATCAACATGTATATATCCTTATGATTGATTTTAGTTTCACAAAAATTATTATTTTCCTATATTTGAATGCACACATAATAACATAAATAAATCAAATTTAACTATTTTAAAAGAATGCAAATTTTAGGGTGTTACAACAGTGATGCTGAAGCTAAGACAATTAATGTTCTCCTTGTTGGGAACCTGGTGAAGGCTTATCAAGGTGATTACACTATTAGTTTAATGCTTATGAAAATGCTACAATCAGATACACAACTACTTATGCTGATGGTGCCATATCAGGCTAGGAATCTCAGTGTAGATGTTGTTTGTCTCTACTATTTTAGTGTCCCATTCTAGAGGCTGGACCATTTTACAACATGTGCATTTCTATGGCTACCAAATTATAGAGCAATTGAGCATTCACAATTTTCTGATTTTGCAGAGATGGACCACTAAGGTGCGTAAAATACCTGCACTTTTCTCTTTGCTTTGCCACCTTCGTCTAATTATTGCTGGAGTTCAATCATGTGTTCATTACAATGCTTACAAATACGGATTTGGTCCCATACCGTTTCCCAAACTACTGTTAGGAATTTTAACCATTAAATATTTGATTTTAGATTGAGTTTTATTCTCACCAACCAAACATCAAGAAATCTAAAAAAGGAAGCCATTTTATTTTTGGAAAATACATAACTGTTCCCAGTGCCTCCTACTTCTTTTCCATGGATATGAAAAATAAAGTTATTTCCTAAAATCAGATTGACGCTCTTAGCAAAATGGCTCTAAAAGGATATTGTACCAATTGACAGTTTCCTGTTGGGAATTCTGCACCTTTTGTTTATCTGATAGGTTCTTTTTTTCTTCCTTTTCCTTCCAGCAAGCAGTTGCAGAAAGTTTATAAGCAAATCTTGGGCGCCATACTGTTCACGAGTTTCTGCTTTGTTGTTGGTCGAAACAAGTTGATGGATACAACAAGGGAAACTTTAGCTGCTTTTGCATATAAAGACATTACAGTTCTTGCAGCATCGTCATTCTCCTATTAAGGTATGTTTCAGATAGTGTAGAGTTATGCCCTATGCTTATTGCTTCCTTTTGTTTTTTGTTTGTTTTTCATAAATATCTTAGATATACACTTCAGAAAAAGAAACATGATTCAATTCACGTGAAGGGCTTAGCATAGGTAGGTGAATATGATTTCACATTTTATTTACATCTGCAGGAAGGCACAATATTGTGCATTTAATGGTATGCAACTAGTGTTGGCCCTCGATCTCCTTGCACAGGTGAGCAGCAAGCTCACCAACACACCCACACTCCATGGCTAGAGGTAGAAGAAGAGAGAGTGAGCACAGAGCACACACACACAGTACACTCAAGCACTTGCTGAAACTCTGAATATGTGAATGTGATGCAGCTGAACTGCTGCTGGCTGGTGCCTTTTCCTTCTATTTATAGGTGATAGAGACTACAGAAAACAGCCCTAGTGGCTTTCCTAGAAATTACCTAAAAGAAGACCTTGACTTGCAGTCAAGTCTTCTACTGAAACAGCCTAGATGTTGCTATGCACTTGCAAGGAAATTGCTTCTGTGCAAGGCCAGCAGTGGACAACAAGCAATTAACCTATTGTCAACCTTCTGTCCCAGCAAAATAAACAAGGACAGCAGTAGATTATCTTACAACTAGGTCCCATATGTGCTGATGATCCCATATTAATAAGTACACTGTCTTTCCTCAGGAAATGTGGTCAGGTTTCAAAAGTCAAAGTTGCTTTCGGGGTTCACTGAACTACTTGCTTATGTAAGACCCTTCCCTGTACAAATTTTGTGGTAGGCAAAATGCTGAACACGAAGTTCCCTTTCCATGGGGTGGAGTTGCAGCTAGGATGTTACTGAATGAATGGTCCTATTTCTTTTAGCAAACTGAAATACTATAGCTACCTCCGACCTTAGGTTTTTTAGGATAAGCTTTTCCATATTCCTGTTAAAATCTTTCACATTTTTTGGCAATTGATATGTGATGCAACACTAACATTTACAATATTTGCCAAGTATACAGGGTGATCTCTCAAATATTTAGGATGGACTGAACAGTCACGGGCTTAGATAAATGGTTAGCTCTATGAAGGTATCTCAGGTACAATCTTTCCCTGCATAGGATTATCGCAGGCTCTCATATTAATTATCTCAGGTTCAAATAAGTTTAATTCCTTTAATATTATGTTGTACTTAAGATTCTAATCATTTTTTTTGTTCTTAGCTTGGTTTCAAAACTATATATTATTGATGTCCTTATTCCTGTCACTTATTTACCACGGTTTTACTTTCTCTATTATTGCAATGGATCTAATGATTTATTTCTGCAGCTCAATGTGCTATAGGACTTGTGCAGATGAAACACCTGGGGGAGCAAAGGACTTTTCCATTTTCCTGGTTTGTTTAAGCTCCTGCACAAATGCCATTCCTCCCCTTTTGCCTCTTTTCTTTTTTTAATCGATCCCTACCCTTTGAGCAGTAAAGGATATTGATTCATTGATTTACATTGTTGTCCTTTCAAGGAAAAAAATATGTTGGTGCTGGAGCACCTTTTCGAATTTACCAGTCTCTCATATAGTTAGCCATATACAAGCTATCCCTTGCTTATTACCTTGGTTGTATGGCCCTGTTTGTTTAAGCTTTTCTGAGTCTGGCTTATAAGTTGAGCAGGATTATATGATAAGCCACGATCTAGAGAATCTACTGTCAAAAAAGCTAATTATTTCGGGTAGGACATTTTGTACTGGGAACCCTGGACTTTTCTCAAACTGCGTAGTACTATTTACTAATATTCATGTGAGTCTATATCCTTGCAACTGGACCCAAATAAGAGTTTCTATTTACGTTCATGTCCTTCCAAATCGACGCAGGAGGTAGGCGGTAGGGAAGGAAGTCGGTGGTGGGGGAGGGAGCCGGTCCTGGAAGGCGCTGGCTCGAGACCAGATCCGGCAGGGAGGTGGCGGAGGGAGCGAGCTCACCTGCGCACGGAAGGCGGCGGCGGAGGCCAGAAACGGCAGGGAGATGGTGGAGGGTGGCGGCGGAAGGGCGGCTTCACCTGCGCATGGGAGGACAGGGGTGAGCACCTGCGCACGGGAGGACGGGGCGAGCACCTGCACATAGGAGGACGGGGGAGCAGCTGCGCACGGGAAGACGGAGGGGGAGGCAGCGAACACGAACCCGTGTTTTCCAAATTGCGGGCCTTGGCTCGTGTTTCGGCTTCCGTTGCGGGCAATCCGCGAACACGAACGTGCGATCGCGTTCGGGAGGCCATCGCGACCTGTTTGACAGGATTATCCCGCTTCTTCCGGTTACAACGCGCGTTTAAGCAGAACTAAACGGGGCCTGTCGTGTGTTACCGAAGGCGCCTAATTCTGATTTACTCCGTGATGATTTTCATCTCCTTGTCTTCAAACTGTGATGGCTGCAGATTCATATACATCATACATATGAAACAACACTAATCCATTTGGTGATGCTTACAGCATGTCTTTTCTGTTTGCAAAATTAAATTGCGAGATTGAATCCCCAAATTAAAGTGCAAAATTAAACTGTCTTTTCTGTTTGCATGTCCATTTGGTGATGCTTACAGCATGTCTTTTCTGTGATGCTTACAGCATGTCTTTTCCTGTAGTAGTAGGATAGAAATCCCCAAATCTTATGATTGAATGTATGTTTATTTGAGGGAAGTTTCTGATATGTGTTAGATCAGCTCGTATCAAGTTGAAATTTTTTACAGATTTGCAAATAACTGAAAGGAATTTCGGCTGTGTTAGATCAATGAGCAGCATGCAGAAACAACAAAAAACTAAAAGTAATGAATTTGCACTGTTATTATTTTTTTCTATTTTACAGATCTGCTCTACCCTGTTTGTTGTATTCTTAAATTACTGAACCAACTACTAAATGGCGGCTGTAGGAAATCATGCAGTAAACTACTGAACCCTGTTTGAATTGTGGCTAGCATCAGGGTGTATGATTAATTGAGAAATAGTGTTGGTAGGCTGCCACACCCATTTGAGCTGAATCTTTATGCAGAGTGGTGCATAAAAATCCATTTGTGCTTGCCTTTAAGAGATGTATACATGTTGCCACATCCTTATGTTTTTAATCAATTTAACCAGCTTATGTTACTTAGCTACCAGAAGGGCGGGCCTGGTGCAAGCGGTAGAGTCTTACCGCCTGTGACCGGAAGGTCCCGGGTTCGAGTCGCGGTCTCCTCGCATTGCACATGTGAGGGTAAGACTTGCCACTGACACCCTTCCCCAGACCCCGCACAGAGCGGGAGCTCTCTGCACTGGGTACGCCCCTTTTATGTTACTTAGCTACTAGGATATTTTTAATGAATTGCAGTAGCACAATCATGTTTTTGAGTACCGGGCAGTTCTATGTTTGAGAGGATGGTCTACAACTCTGCATGAAGCCATTTTTGTAGCGAGAAGTGCAATGTTAGCATAAAACAGTTATCTTATTTCAATACTTGGGTCCTTTGAGAACAGGCTAGACATCCTGTAAATTCAGATAGCAATGCTTACTGACATGTCCTATTTCACTACATTTGTGCAGGACAATAGTTACCTGGCATGTGTCAGTTGTTTGGTTTGAACCTGATGCTTCTGTGCACCTGTGAGTACATTTGTGCATGACAATAGTTGGTCATGAGTCATCTTTAATAATCTCATCAGTTATGTTTAGTTAATCTCAGTTCTGAACCTGAGACTACGGTATCTGAACCTGAGACTATTGTAGAACCTGAGACTGATCCTTATCTGAAACTTTGAAGTGACATGTTCTGTCTCTGTTCATTTAGGTCCTTGTCTGTTGTGTTCAGGGACGAAGCCAGCGGTGGGGCTAGCGGGGCTTCAGCCTCCCCTACCCATTCTGAGCACGTGTTGTTCCCCTAAGTTTTCCCTTAAATTTTTATGCATACATATGTTAGGTAGGAGGAACTAAGGTTAAGAGAAGATAAAAAAACCTCTATTCTTTTGTTCAGCCCCTCCTAATTTTTTTTCTGGCTTCGTCACTGGTTGTGTTCATATTCTATCTCTGTCCATTTTCTTATCACTTGCATGCAGTGTGAATCTGCAGAGGTGATGCTTGTGATCTCACACATTTGAATGTTTAGTGTGTGAACCTGATGCTTGTGCGAAAGCTTCCTTTACATCTGAAGCCTTGCTTTGACCTTATGTATATATAGGAGATCGAATGAATCCTATAATTTTAATCGGCCACATAATTTATGGTAATGCTCTCTACCGAGTGTCCGTTTAGGCGGACGCACGCCTTTGCTGGGCCTGTGGATCAGGTCTGACCGGTCGAACTCCCCTCATGGCTTCTCCATTTTATTAAAAAATCTGGATGCTTCTCTTTCCTATTTGCTTGTTGCATTCGATTCCAATGGGAGGGACCCACCTCGCGTCCCTGTGCCTCACGCCTCGCGTTGGACCGGTCTCGTGTAGTGCACCCCACTCGCGCCTTGTGTCGCGCTCCCCCGCGTTGCGTCAATGAGCCTTCATTGGGGGGTAGCAAGTAGATGAGCACATGTTGCAATTGTATGTTTCATGCTTTTCATATGTATGTTGCTCATGCTTCATCTGGATGTTTCATATGTTGCAATGACTATACACGTATGTTGCAAGTGTATGTTTCAGCTGTTTTAAATGTGTTGCAAGTGTTTTATCTGGATGTTGTATATGCTGCAGTGGCTATACATGCATGTTGCAATTGTATGTTTCAAATGTTTCGGCTGTTTTAAACGTATGTTGCAAGTGTTTTATCTGGATGTTGCATTGTTGTAGTGGCCATACACATATGTTGTAAGAGTATGTTGTAAATGTTTTATCTGTTTCAAACGTGTGTTGAAGCAAATGCTTTATGTTGCAAGTGTTCCATGAGCATGAACAGGAAGTGGGTGTTGTGGAGGTGGTCCCCTCGAACGCAGCGGTCCCCGCGCGCACAGGAAGCGAAGCGGGAGTGGTGGCCTCCACGCGCATGCACAACAATAGGCGCATGCATACCGCAGCAGCAGGCGGGGCTGGGCCGGCATGCGCGGCAGCACAGCACGCGTCGAGAACAACAATGTGTGGGTGGAGAGGCAGGCAGGAGCTGCATACCTTATTCTTTGATCTCCCTGTGATCACACAGTTAAACTCAAGCCTCACTAGCCTTTTTAGATGGATTCAAGCAACATGCATGTGGGCAGCAAGCGCAGGCGTTCGAACGGATGCGGTGTTCGGACGTCTGCGCTAGTCTCTCTGTTATTTAATAAATTCACCCATTGTTTAGGATTGTACGAAGATATGGTACCAACTTGTTTGTTAAAAATGCAATGCAACTTGTAAGTATTATTTAGTATTCTCTCCATTTTAAAATATAAGGTATCTAAATATTTTAAAATTTTCAAAATATAAGGGGACTGTGGGGGTATGACCCTCGATGCCCATAGGGCTGTACATGGGCCGAGCCGCCAGGGGAGGCCCAGCCCACAAGAATCAAGCCGCGCGGGGCACGGCACAGGTCGGCGTGCGCCGCAAGACTGCGTGAAGCATCCTTGATGACGAAGGAAAATCTGATCGGATATGCTAGATATCATATTCCTTGTAAACACATATCATGTAACCGATGATATTTTCAACCGACCTGTAACCCTACCCCCGAGCTATATAAGGCGGGTAGGGACCCCCTCGTTTTCACCTCACCTCACAATACAATCCACCAAAGACATGACGTAGGGTATTACGTCAAGCTGACGACCTGAACCTGCCAAATCCCTGTCTCTTGCGTTCTGTGTCACCGTCTAGTTTCTGTCACGCGCACCTCCACTGATTCATCTACTACCGTGGGCATACCCATTGGTAGACTGTCGGCCGTATTTCGTCGATAGTGGCACGCCAGGGAGGGGGTGTGCGTGCTGATTCCATGGCGAGCTAGATGGTCTGCTTTTCAAGCTCCATGATCCTTCCAGAGTCTGGCCAGACCTTTACGGTCAGATCTTTGACCTGGATCATTGGTGCCAACGGCGTCGAGGAAATTGTGGAGATGGTGCAGAATCACCCTGCGCCGATCGTGCCAACAACTTCAACGACATCTCTGATCTCGGCATCCCGCCGCTGGGTTAGGAGATCCATCAGCAACGACGATCTGATCGCATCTATTGATTGGGTCACAGACTAAGCGGAATGTCAGCTCCTCGTGGACTCGGTCTTAGATCGATCTACTACGAGCTACAAAACTCCTGTGCTCCAAGGTCGCCGAGCCACTATGACCGAGCAATCTGCTCGGCCACGTCATCAGGGGTGGCAAGATTCAGATATGGTGATCACGGCAACTCCAGAAGGGCATATAGTGCGATGCCGACCACTCCCTGCAACTGGCCTATGCCTGGCCGACTACGAAGCCCCGATGGAGAATATACCGAGGCCCTATCCTTTTGGGCTAGAGGGCGTGGGATCTGCGAACCAAAATGCCATCCACCACCTTTTCATCGACCACCAGATGACCTCTACAAGATTGATCTACCTAAGGCCGATCAATCTACGCCCGTGTTCAACATGGTGGCTATTCATCAACTACCAGATGATTCTCTCCACAACATCTTGGATGAGAGCCCCGACGCATACTCTGAGGGCTCCACCGAGACCGTCTCCAGCTGTCCCCCTTTTCCACTAAGATTCAGGGGCAAAATCTTTCATATTAGCCACGATAGCGTCACCAAGGATGGCGAAACCACAGAAGAGCGCAATGCTCGCCTAGCGAAGAACGCCGATCGTCAATGTCGCCGAGATGAAGAAGCCGCCCGTAGAGTTGACGGGGATCCCAACACCCCGCACCACGCGTGCCACAATTTGGAGGACGAGTTCGACATGGTGGGCAACCAACCGGTATAGAAGATGCCAAGCGCTAATCTCGCTATCGTTTTCAATGAGTTGGAGAAGCTCCCACAGACTATAGAAGTCGAGAAGATCCAAACGCATGTCAAAGCAGCCCAAGTCCAAGTCAATGAGATCCGGTATCCTGCTCCGTCCTACTCGACTGTGCTGGCTCATAGCCGTCGTCCTCATAGCTTCCACCACGACAGAGGAAGTCAACATCAGGGCTCTGAGCACCCTCGACCCCAAACTGGCGGCCCCTACCTTTATCAAGGATCTAGGGGCAACTATGAAGGATATTCGGATCAAGGCAAATGCCTTCCTCATCCATAGGGCGTCCGAGTCAGCAACCATAGCGCCAACCAGGAGGTGAATCAACCCTTGCCGTATGATGTTCGCGAATGCATCAACGCCAACATCGATGTCCATGATTGCATCGAGAATAGCAAGTCCGCGCGCCACAATGCAGTGATGGAACGCCGGTGCCAGTATGACACCGAGCATGGAGCACCTGGTGCCGCCCGAGCACTACCTATCCCTGGCGCCCCTGGACTTCGTCCCTTCATGGTAAGATTCTGAGCTATCCGGTGGCCCACAAGCTTCAAGATCTTTGGAGTGGACACCTACGATGGCAAGGCCAACCCCGCGGAGTGGTTAACGCACTACGAGATCACCGTGAGAGCTGCAGGCAGAAGCGAAGATGTGATGGTAAATTACCTATCCATCATGCTCAACCAGTCTACGAACAACTAGCTCCTCAGCCTACGGGAGGACTCCATCCAATCTTGGGATGACCTCAAGAAGGTCTTCACCGAGAACTACATGGTCACCTGCGAGCAGCCAGACACCAAGTATGACTTGGAAAAGCTTCATCAGACCTTCAGGGACCCCCTATGTAGCTTCACCAGGTGCTTCTTGAAGACGAGGAACTCCATCCCCAACATCAGCGACAGCGAGGCCATTGCCATGTTCACCAAGGGGCTCCTCTACCATGAGTAGCTCCATGGAAAATTATACCACAAGAGGCCTATAACCATCGGCGAGCTGATACAGATAGCAAATGGCTATGCCGATGCTGAGGAAGGCCCGCTCTGATCTCCACCAACGTTGTCATGATGACCATCGTGAATAAAGGCATTATGACGACCGCGACTGCCGCCATGATGACCGCAACCATCGCCACGATGAATGGGACCGTCGCCCCGACGATCGCGAGCACCGGTGCAATGATTGCCCAGAGAGCTCCAGAGGAAGACAAAACCACCACCGTAGGCCTGATAACTAGGTCAACGCCATCAACGCTCCTCACGCTAAGCGCACCTACGACGTCGACTACGCCAAGCTCCTAGACAGTCCATGCCCTATTCATAAAGGTGCTAAGCATACCATGGGAGAGTGCAAAGGCCTGAATAGGGCTTTCTGCGTTGAGGATGCGAAGAGGCCACGACACAATGACGACGGCCTAGGTGGAGGATGGGAGAAGGATGCAGGCCTAGCCTACCAGGACGCCACCAAGACCGTCGCCTCCATCTTCGGTGGGAGAGCTGCCTCCGAGAATAGGTGGGAACAGAAGCTCACCGCCCGGTAGATCATGTCGGTCACCACCTACGATGGCAAAGTCATAGATCCAAAGTAGTTGAACTAGTCGGAGCACCCGATCATCTTCTCTAGGGCCAACCAGTGGGCATATATCCCATATCTTGGGCATTTCCCCCTCGTCCTAGATCCTATCATCAAGGGCGTGCATTTCTAGAAGGTCCTCATCGATGGAGGGAGCGCCCTCAACATCCTGTTCGCTAGCTTCCTAGCTGAGCTAGGGCTCAAGAAGGAAGACCTCACCCCTATGGACTCTCCATTCTAGGGGATCGTTCTTGGGAAAGTGTCCCAAGCTCTGGGGCAGATCACTCGGCCGGTACAGTTCAACACCGCCAAGTACTTTCGCACCGACTATGTCAACTTCCTGGTTGCTGACTTCAACATAGCGTACCACGCCATCCTCGGCCGACCAGCCCTCGCCAAGTTCATGGTTGTGCCACACTACACGTACCTAGTGTTGAAGATGCCGACGGAGTAGGGGATCCTCTCCTTGCGCGCCAACCTCGACATTGCCTACACCTGTGAGAAGGAAAGCTTTGCGCTCGTCAAGGCTACCGACATCTCTAGCCACATGCAGGACTATCTTTCTACTTCACAGCTGATACCACCAGAGGATATGGAGATCCCTACAACGGAGGCCGCCCAAGCATCAACCAAGTCCAAGTAGGTGAAGGAGGTGGTCCTCATCCCTGGTGACCGGAGCAAAACTGCTCAGATTCGGGCCGACCTCAATCCTAAATAGGAAGACATGCTCGTTAGCTTCCTAAGGGAGCACATCAATGTGTTCATATGGAAACCTGTAGACATGCCCGGCATACCTCGGGACCTGATCGAGCACTCCTTAAACGTCTCGACGACCGCCAAGCCAATCAAGCAGAAGCTTCGATGATTCGCACAGGACAAAAAGGAGGCTATTAGGGTAGAAATAACACGGCTCTTAGCTGTCAGTTTTATTAAAGAGATGTATCATCCATAGTGGTTAGCCAACCTGATTCATGTAAGAAAGAAGAATAAAGAATGGAGAATGTGCATTGATCACATCGATCTGAACAAACACTGCCCTAAAGACCCCTTCGGCTTACCCCGCATTGACGAGGTCGTAGATTCCACAGCCAGTTGCGAGATCATATGCTTTTTAGATTGTTACTCTGGTTATCACCAGATCGCCCTGAAGGAAGAAGATCAGGTCAAGACGTCATTCATCACGCCCTTCGGCGCCTACTGCTACACGACCATGTCCTTCGGGCTTAAGAACGCTAGTGCTACATGTCAAAGAGCTATATAGCGTTGCCTTAAGGACCAGATCAGGAAGAACGTTGAGGCTTACGTTGATGACATGGTGGTTAAGTCTAAGACTGCCGATACCCACATCTTCGACCTCACCAAAACCTTCAAAGCCCTAAAGGTGTATCGATGGAAGCTGAATCCCACTAAGTGTATTTTTGGTGTTCCATCCGGTATCCTACTAGGCAACATCTAGCCACCGCGGCATCGAAGCCAATTCAGAAAAGGTAGGGGCGGTGACCAAGATGAAACCACCAACCTGCGTCAAGGACGTCAAGAAGCTAACGGGGTGCATGGCAGCTTTGAGTCATTTCATATCCCATTTGGATGAAAAGGGACTCCCCTTCTTCAAGCTACTCATGGCTCAAGAAAAGTTTGTCTAGTCGGAGGACACTAACAAGGCATTCGCCGAACTCAAGCGGTTTCTTGCCTCACCTCCGATCATGACTGTGCCCCAAACGAGCAAAACCCTGCTAGTCTACATCGTGACGACCAACTGGGTGGTCAGCACGACCATTGTTGTCGAGCGTGAAGAGGCTGGACATGCATACAAAGTGCAACGCCTGGTCTACTTCATCAGCAAGGTCCTGAACGAGTCTAAGACTCACTATTTTCAGGTCCAGAAGCTGCTATATGCCATCCTGATCACATCCTGGAAGCTCCGCCATTACTTCGAAGCTTACCCCATAGCAGTGGTTACTAAGTACCCACTCGGTGACATCCTCCGCAACAAGGAAGCCAGTGACCACATCATTAAATGGGTGGTCGAGCTTGGCACCTATACCATCGAGTTAGGCCACGCTAGACAATCAAGTCATAGGCGCTCACCGATCTCATCGCTGAGTGGACAGATATGCAGACTCCTATCCCGATTAACCACCACGAGCACTAGACCATGTACTTTGACGGATCCCTTAACCTCGGTGGCGCCGGGGCAGGTGTATACTTCATCTCTCCATCAGGGACAAACTTCACTATGTCCTCTGCATCCACTTCCGAGCATCCAACAACACCATGGAATACGAGGTAGCACTACATAGTCTCCATATAGTCGTAGAGCTCGGCATCAAATGCCTCATGGTATATGGCGACTCCGCACTTGTAATCAACCAACTCAACAAAGACTGGAGCTGCACCAGTGAGAAGATGGACGCTTACTGCGTGGTGATTAGGAAACTCAAAGACAAGTTCTACGGAATCGAATACCATCTTATGGTTTAGGCTAATAATCAAGCAGCCGATGAGCTATCGAAGTTAGGGTCAACCTGAGCAAAAGTCCTAGCCGAAGTGTTCATCCAGGACCTTGTGACCCCTTCCATCAAGCAGGGGCAAGAAGGTGTTGAAGAAAAGCCACCTGCTAAGCAGTGATTGGAGGGTGCCTTTCATGAAATACCTAACCACTACAAACATCCCGACTAACAACATAGAGAGAGAGTGCCTCACCCGTCGTAGCAAGCATTACATCCTAGTCGATGGAAAGCTGATGCGCAAGAATGCAAAGGAGGAGCTACTCCAAAGGTGCGTCTCCAAGGAAGGAGAGAAAATACTCAAGGAGATCCACGTCGACACCTGTGGCATCCACGTAGCCTCTAGAACATTGGCTGGCAAAGCCTTTTGAGCTAGTTTCGATTGGCCTTCAGCCATCGCCAACACAGAAGCACTCGTTCACCGGTGTGAGAATTGCTAGTTTTTTGCTAAGCAAATCCATGTCCCAGCCCAGGCCCTATAGACGATTCCTGCTTCTAGACCCTTTGCATGCTAGGGACTGGATATGACCAGGCCATTGAAGCCTACGCTAGGAGGATTTTGCTAGGTCTATGTATGCATTGACATGTTCTCCAAGTGGATTGAATACAATCCCCTTGTCCAGGCCACAGTGAAAAAGGCAACTGAGCTGCTCGACGACATCATACATAGGTTTGGCCTGCCAAATAGTATCATCACAGACCTACGGTCTATGTTCACCGGTAGCGACTTTTAGGATTTATGTAATGAAATGTGCATCTTAGTCAAGTACGTTTTGGTGGCACACCCCAGGGCAAATGGCCAGGTCGAACGCGCCAATGGCATGATTCTGAATGCATTGAAGAAAAGGCTCTCGAGAAGGAGCAGAAGCACCGAGGCAAATGGCTCAAGGAATTACTGGCCGTGGTCTAGGGACTAAGGACCCAACCTAGTCGCAACACTAGGGTGGAGCACTACGACGAGAACTCCGACCGAGCTCGGGTTGATGATATCAATTTCCAAGAAGAAGAGCGCCAGGTCTCATGTGTTTGGATGGCAAAGTACCTCGACGGCTTGTGTAGATACTACAACTGCAACGTCAATGATACATTCTTCATGGTCGAAGATTTAGTACTCCATAGGAAATAGAAGACATAAGGCATGCACAAGCTCTCATCACCCTAGGAGGGCCCCTACATTGTTAAGGCAGTCACCGACCAGGGTCTTACAGACTATGCGACATGGACGAAGTAGACGTCCCAAACTCCTGGCACATTGACCTCCTTAGGCACTTCTATCCTTGAAGCATTCCATACAAAGATATGTACCTTTCATATTCAAGTATTCAATAAAGTTACTCGCTCTGATGTTTCTTCATGTTGTTTTCCCCTTGTTTTTTTTGCTAAGCGATCTTTCTCCATGTATAACATCTTAAAGATGACATACAACTATGCCTAAGGTAAATCCCCAAATAGTCATGTTTACGCTCGGATGCCCCCAGAGATGGCCCTATCACCGGCTTCTCCCTACACGTGCACGAGCATCTACCCTCTGCGTTACGGGTGGTCGGCATCGGCTCCTTGGCGATGCCTTGTTTTCCTACATGTACATGGGCTCTACGCTCTAGGTTATGGTTTATAGACTAGCCAGGGCTGGAGACTCAGCTACAAACTAACTGATCGGATGGTTTATATTAAATATAAATACAAACTTCACAATAACACTAAGTGTTCACCGAAAAGCTGCTAAGCACCTTTACACAGCATTACAACAAAAGTTTTTTCCTAATATACTAGACATTGTCTTGTCCCTCGCCTTATAGGTCGACGTCTCCAGCAAGCTTCACCGCTACTTCCTCCGCCTCGTCTTCTAGCTTCGTGATCTTCTGCGCGTTTGTCCCTCGGGTGAAGCCGGCCATTATCACTTCGGGTTTTACTGAAGGATAATGCGACTGCAGCACCATGAGCGCATGGACGATGGCTCCATGGGCAGCGCTGCGGGTGAACTCCTTGAAGTCTGTCCACACCATCTGGCACCAGTCCATGGTCGTCTGTGGTGGCAAGTCACCGGGCGGCCACGTTGCCCCTTTGGGTGGTGCGAAACCAATGGAATCGAGCATGAGTTTGATCCCTGCTGTCACTGCCTCTAGCTTCTCATCCCAGGCCTTCACCTGGTCTCCAAAGACCTTGAACTATGCATGTGCCTGGTAACGGTACTCTGCAACACAGTAGCAACATGTTAAGCATTGTTTCTAATAATGCAAAAACAAAGTCAATGGAAGGTGTTGTAACAGAACCACCCAATTTATACAAGATCAAATACGGCTGTCCCCGCTAACACGTTGACACACACATACTTTCACTCATATAAACTCGGTAGTCTGCCGAGTGTCTCGAAAGACCTCGGTAAATCAACATTACAACCAAGATCACGTGATTAAGCAAATACACATCACATACGCAGAGTTGCAGCGGAAAATAATATTACAAATGGATTCACAAATAATAGTACAAGTTTGGGTTTCAAAACCGATTAGTGAAAACAACATAGCTTTCAAAAGATTACATTAATATATGTTCCAAATACATTGCTAGCATAAGTGACATCATCTGACAAAAGCATATAGATGAGAAGTAACTATAGAATCACTGAGCCCATCGGCGGTTACCCACCATCTTCAACAGGCCAAGAACTTCACCTGCAACATGGTGGGATAAACCCTGAGTATGAGAAGGTACTCAGCTAGACTTACCTGTCAAAACTAGAAATAAAGGACACCAAGGGTCATGCAAGGCTTATGAGGTGGGCTAGCTTGACACAGTTGCATAAAAGAGCTTATGAATATAGTGACCAATTTAAACTTAGCATCAAGTTTATCATCATTTACCTGACCACTAGATTAGCACCTGTGCTAGAGCACTCACTTATTAGGAGCAAACAATATTAACCATAGCAGGTATAATAAGGCTGTCATCATCATATCATCATTTCTGAACCATTATGTTATTTAGTGTATCTACTTTGGAGATAAGCCCGTCAAGTTCTCACTAACCGGGAGAGACGGCGACTCGAATCGAATTACAACTCAGCTGAGGGGGTATTCCTAACTCTCACCCTGGCATACATTGCAAGGGTAGCCGTGGGTCACCTTTGGGACATCTCAGGAACCAAATTCGCGGGTTCGATCAGCGCCAGCACTCTCAGGGATTACCCTTCTGCTAGGACGATCAGGACTTTTAAATCACCTACCCTTGGAGAGGCGAGAGAGGAGGCGAGGGCCGCTCGGGCGCTCAGTCTTGGAGGCGCAAGGCGCGAGGCGGCGCGACAGAGAGGCAAGGCATGCGGCTGCGGCGGGGGCGCGCTGCTCGCGCATGGCCGCCACGCACAGGGCACGCGTCGCCCCTTTGAGTCATTCCACCGAGCAGCTGGCAAGCGACGATGTGGCCACATTAGAACCAAGTTTTGGGCATCTTCGGGGCATATTCGGTTCTAGGAGCCTTAAGCAAAGTGGCTGATCTCTAAGTCCTCTCCAACATTCGTTAAGGGTAATTGGCTATTAGGGCAGTAGGTTAGTGGCTAATTAAGCCCCAAAATGACAGTGTCAGTGCCTTGATAGCGGTTAAGTAAACGCAAAATTGAGGACCAAAACGGAGTCAAACTTAGTGCAACCTTTTGTATGCTCTTCTCCAATATATTACCTTCAACTTTTATTTTTGGACCAACTCAAGTTGCTTAACGAATTTCGGAGAACGTGGAATGCCAATGGCGACGACGATGAATTCCAGACTTAGAAAAATTCTAAGTCTGACAACAGCCACTGATTCAATTTTCGAGCCTCTGTTTGACTTAGTTCCAAGTTGATCTAGCTCTTGCTCCAAAAACAAAGTTTGTTCTACATGATAAGGACTACGACTTTAATTTAAGGTCCAACCTCAAAACTAGTATAGAACCTACTGTTCTACTTTGACCAAAGTAGGATCACGATGAAGCTTAAATCATCCTTTTTGATCCATTAGAGCATTTTTTGGCCACCTGCTCAACATGAACCCTTCATAACTTTTGTTCATGAGTGCAAGTAGAGTTGTTTGAGCAAGGTTGCAAGGTTTGATTGATGACCTACATTTCCATTCACTTAATAGTGCAATTCACGCACTTAGTAAAATCATTCCAATAAGGATATAACTTATCATTTCATGTGACTTTTTGATTCCAAACTTCATGAAACTTTTCCAGTGATCCATATAGATGGGTATTGATGTGAGACACATGAAGATATTCCAATAACACCAGCCAAGCATATATCTTTAAAAGGGCCTATATGTAAAGCAAGGGTGCAATATCCGAGTTTAGGTTGGGGCTCATTTCCATAGGTTTGACCTTGACATCTTCATCGTCACTTAATCTGTCATGTTTGAGCTCAAACCCATAGCTTAACTAGTGACAAACACCTGGGGTGTTACAGGCGTACTTACATTCAAGATCTGTGGTGGCCTTCTTGGCTTTTTCCTCCACCTCTTCCTTCCCGTTGAGGAGTTGGCCGATAGCCTCGTAGGAATGGCCGAGCTCCATCTCTAGGGGTGCACACCATAGGCAGATGTTTTACAATGCTATGCATCAATAGAGCAAGGTCCAAGGCCATGCCTTTTTGTTGGTCAGAACTGTGGCTAAGCCGCTCGGTCAGCGACCGGCTCTCTACCTCTAGTTGCTGGTGTTCCTTCTCCAACGCTAGGACCTTCATTTCCAAATCCTCTCTACGGTGGCATTCTTGGGTTAGGCATGCCTAGAGGTCTATCCCTGATGTCTGTAGTTTTTTGTTCTCCTCCAGCACTAGGGCCATCTCTTCCAACTGCTGCCAGCGTTGCTTGAATATCTTCATCACATTCTGTAGAAGCAAATGTTCAAAGACTACATCCTACAAGATACACAACACAAGATTACTTTAGGCTTACCTCAATTTGTCTAATCATCGCTGACAGATCACCCCTCAACCTCTTTGTCTCCGTGCTCGCCTCCCCCTCTTCTAGCATGTCGAACTCATCGCCACGCCAGATAACCGTGTGGAGGACCTAGGGTGGCTAAGCGGGCTCCCAAACAATTTCTTCAATCTCCACAGCAGCTATCCTCGGAGGGGACCTCCTCGGTCGCTACTATGCTCAGACGGGACATCTGAGCCCCATTCCTATCACCGATGTCGCCGTGGCATCGCTTGTTCGGTAACCATGGGCGGATCCTGCATAGCACTACTTGGCACATTCCCCACGGTCTCCATCCCTACTCCAATAGGGTCAGCTGACGTCCCTGCCATGGCCCACACTTCTTCATAGCCTGGCATATCTGTTGGATCACCTTCGTCATATGCCCCACCTCCAGGCGACATTGGCCCAGCAGCCAGCGGCTCCTCCATGGTGGGGCCAACGGGATCTACGGTAGGCAACTGCTCCACAGCGAGGGTGACCAGGTCCGCTCCTGCTTGACCCTACTCAGCATCAGGAGACTCTAGCTCTGCCGTGCGCCGCCTGTCATTAGCGGTCGATGCATGTAGGTCCTCCATTGACTTCGCGCTATGACAAGGAAACAACTCGTTAAACAAAAGACTTCACACTAAAGGAATATTGCAAAAAAGGGGGAACTTACAATTGGGACTCTCGCCACACAAATCTAAACTAGCGTGCCCATCCAGAGCTACCCTATCCAGCAGCAGAGCTGGCCGGTGTTTTTGTGTCCCTCTAACTGGCAGCCTCGGTCGCCACTACTGGCGTCACCCATGTAGTTTCGAGGACTATGGTGGCTGTCTTGGCTATCGGTGCTAGGGTTGCCCGAGCACTCTTGGGGACTGCCGCTATGGCTTCATGTGTTCGCCACCTCCCCCGTGTCTCTGCACCGGCTAGCACAGTCGATGGAGGCATCTCGGTGCTCAGAGGTGGTGAAACCACCGGTCCGTCGTCATCAGATGAATTCGATAGAACCATCTTCCGCCTCCGGGGTTGGGCAAGACCACCAATGCTAACCATCCCCTCCTCACCATAGGAGGACCTCGTCATCTTCCTCCTCTTTGGGATGGTTCTTCATCAACTGACCGCTTCCCTTGGAGCTTCTCATGGACATACATCGACCACTCATCTCCATCTATGGCTCCGTGCTGAGCTAGTCTGATGCTAGGGACTGCTTGGTCGGGTGTCTACGGCCCTCGGCCACTCCTCCAATGGCACTGCCGAGAAGTACACCGCTCGGTCTTGCCCATGAATCTTCAACAATGCAAATGAATACATTGCATAACCAAAAAGAACAAGTAAACACCATAAGAAGACTCTTACCGCTGGGGGAAGATTTCTGATGCTAAATGCCCTCTATTGATCCCTGATGGACAACTGACCTGTGAGATTGAACAACATCATGATCCGGTGTTTGACTTCCTCCCGGTCAATCTCCTCGGGCACCTCATGGGTTCCATCAGTATCCCCTCAGAACTCAAATCTAGGGTGCGCCCTCTCTTTGCAGGACTGGATCCACTAGAAGGTGAAGTTTGTTGCCACAATGACTCCATCGAGTCTCTTGCGGTTTATCAAACCCAGGAGCTCCCTCACCTGCTCCATCCCATTGGAACTAGGCCTCTCTAACCACATGGGGTCGCTCATTGGAATTTGATCGACGTCGCACGCCACATATGGCTCCACCTGCCTGATATAGAACCACTTCGAAGCCCAATACTTCACATTCATGTTTAGGGGAATAGGGATGTACTGGCTCATCATCCCGTCCTACAGTTGCATATAAGCTCCCTCGACCACCCGGGAACGAGTCCCTCCCTTGACTTTGAGACAGAAAAAGTGGCGGAATAGATCAAAATGGGGACGGATCCCAAGGTATGATTCACAAAGATTGATGAAAATGGCAACATATAAGATGGAATTGGGGCCTAGATTGCAAAGGCTGATGCCATAATAGGCAATCAATTCACGGAGAAAGGGATGAATTGGAACACCAAATCCACGGAAAGAAGTAATCCTCGAACATGACCAACTCATCGGTGTGAGGTGTAGGGAAGTCCTCATCTACCACCGGGTGCCATCCCGCCATCACCCTGTCGGACAACACACCATGCACCACCAGGCTATTTAGCGCCACCTCACTACTGATGGACCGCACCCACTCTTCATCCCGATGGACCCCACAGGCTGTCTTCTTCTAACTCCCGCGGCCTCTCTTCGACGCCATTGAACAGATGTGGGAGCGGAGATTGCTTGGTGCTGGGATCTGCCCTAGCGGTGAAGTGGTTGTAGATGAAGAGATGTGTGTGTGTGAGCGCAAGGAAGATGATGAGGCGATGGAGAAATGGGGAATGCGCCTCGGAGCCATGGTGGATTTATAACGGTTCAACCCTGACTCTTTACCTTCTAGTTTTTTGGGAAATCGCACCCATCGCGTCATGTTGATCCATGAAATCTCCATGTGCCATCATGGGCCATTAACTGGGCCTAGTGGATCTACAAGTCAAGTCGCGTCGTACGTGGGCCGCCAAATGGAATTAAGTGCTAAAGCGCTATTTTCATAGATATTATTCGTTATCTTTCAAGCAAGATTATTTCCTTTTCTGATCCTGCTATAAGATTTTCTTTTCAATGTTCTAGTAGGCTCGGGGACTATGTGTGTACATGTCATCTTGCGATGATTGTACTATTTTCTATGCTACTTTCCCTCAGCTAAGCTAGGGACTATGTTGTCACCCGAAGTCTACTGTTTTGGACCCTGGCACCATGTGAATACTTCACCTACTATCAGGCTCGGGGACTAAGTGGGCACACTTCATCTTGTGGTGAATGTGCTTATTTCTAGGACCTAGTCCTCTTTGAAATTACTAAGTCATGGATGGTCATCGTCACTGCTCTCCATTTGGCTCTAAGAGTCAATTCTGCCTAAGTCATGGATGCTAAGCATCTATCTTCAACCTCGGGGGACTAAGTTTCTCCTCGCTAACAAAGTCAGAGACACTGAGCATCGAACTTCATTGCCCGGAACCTAAGTGGGCACACTTCACCTGAGGTGAAGGTTTCAAAATTTTTTCACTTGAGTTCCTTATATCCTTCTGATAAACCTCAACCTCGAGCAAGTCCTAGTTTAGCTCCCAGTTGAACTGCTCGAACACCGTTTTCAACTGCTCGGACGCAAGTTTAACTGCTTGGACACTTCTTTCAATAGCTCGACTCCTAGTTGAACTGGTCGATAGCCTGCTTCTGGTGATCAGTAGCAAGTTGAACAGCTCAAAAAAGTTAAGACGGTGTTGCTCAGTGGATACAAGGCGCTTGGGGACTAGCTGTGGGGGTATGACCCCCTGATACCCATAGGGCTATACATGGGCTGAGCCACCAGGGGAGGCCCAGCCCACAAGGATCAAGTCGCGCAGGGCACAGTGTAGGTCAATGTGCGCCGCAAGACTGCGTGAAGCATCCTTGATGATGAAGGAAGATCTGATCAGATATGCTAGATATCGTATTCCTTGTAAACACATATCATGTAACCGATTGGAATAGATTCAACTGACCTATAACCCTACCCTCGAGCTATATAAGATGGGTAAGGACCTCTATCATTTTCACCTCACCTCATAATACAATCCACCAAAGACACATGACATAGGGTATTACGTCAAGCTAATGGCCTGAACCTGCCAAATCGCTGTCTCTTGTGTTCTGTGTCACCATCTAGTTCCCATCACGTGCACCTCTATTGATTCATCTGCTACCGTGGGCATACCCCTCGGTAGACTGCCGGCCGTATTTCGACGACAGAAACTCTAGGTGAAGTAACTTCAATTCTATTTAAAATGGCGGCATTCACATGTATGCCTACCATTATTTTATATCACCAACCTAACTATGGTAATGTCATTATCTTCTCACAAAAGAAGTGATATTTAGCACAAGTTTTTGGATAAGACGAGTGGTCAAACTTGGGGTTAAAAAAGTCAAACAAACTATAATTTGGAATGTCATAGAATTTATAAGACACCTTATTTTAGGACACGAGAATTAATAAAAGCTTACCATGCAGGATTGTTTTTGTCGTACAATTTGTATAGATTAAGTTTTGGCGGTTAGACATGGATGACAATCTACATATTAAGTTTATTTTGGAAAGATTAGCGCCCGGACGTTCAGACGGTTGCGCTCGTCCGGACGCTAGCGCTTGCTCTGCCCTGGTCTCTCGGATTCATGCGCCACCCACGCTTGCGTTCGGACCGCTCCCTTCCGCTCAGCTACCCACGTCGCTCGGATGACTTAGCCCCGTCTCTTCCACACTGGCACCTCGCCTGCCTCTTCCACACCGCTTTGCACTGTAACACCCTCGGTGTTACGCTCTAAACAAATTACTAAACCATGTCATGAGCATCATGTTTACGTGATAATGCATGTGATGGAATGAATAGATGAAGTATTGCAACCTAAAATGATCAATAAAAATGTTAAATGAGAAGCTATTACACAACTCATGTATATCAAGTAGGGTTTAAAACCAATTTTTATTGAACAAAAATACTATAGAACATATATGTGGCACTTAAATAGAATTTGGAATATGAACTTTGTAGATGACAATGAAATACTTGTTGTGGAAAAACAACATTACTAGCCAACATTTCTAACAGCCTAAAAATGGAACTTGAAATCAAATTCAGCTCAAGGACTTAGAAGAATTTAAGTATATATAATCAGCAAGACAGTGCAATGTTTGGCGATTTATTTTGTGAAATCGAGTTTGGAGGTGGTGTCGTGTTTTAGCTCGGGTTGGTAGCCTCATATGCCATCTTGAGCATGGTGAAGATGGTTTAGGTCCAGAAGCAACCGTTTAGTTGTAATAGGTGTTTTAAAATGCGTGCACGACACGTTCTTGGCCTAACTCGCTGGGTGGACGCGGTCACCCAGCTTGGGCGCTCGACGTTGCCGCACTGGTCGCGCATGGTCGGCCAGGGCTACCTCTAGCCTGGCTATGGCCTGGCTGTAGCTGGCCCTCTACTATGGCTATTCCTATTGCCTATAGAATCAGAACCGCAGGTGCGTAGTTGTGTATTAAAACTCGGACGGACATAGTGAGGCTTGTGCTAGCCACTCACTCTTATTGTCTCTAGTTCATGGTGCTGCATACGCAAGGCATAGATGCAATTCTAGGAATGAACTAGTTGAGAAACTATGGGGTAGTCTTGAACCTTAGGCAAAGAATTGTTGAGTTGAAGCTTCCTTCTTCTGAGGATAGAATGTCTCTCCTTATGTCTTCAGTTTCCACCCTACCAGGTATTGCTCATACTGAAGCTTCTCCTGATCTTGCTTCTATTTCTGTGGTTTGTGAGTTTCCAGATGTCTTTCCCGAGGATCTACCTAGGTTACCATCGGATCAGGAGGTTGAGTTTGCAATTGAGTTAGAACCTAGTACTGCTCCTATCTCGTGGTGTCCCTACTGCATGGCTCCAAAGGAACTAACAAGAAGCAGCTAGAGGAATTATTGGAGAAGGGATTCACGCATCCTAGTTCCTCACCATGGGGTTGTCTAGCTATTTTTGTGAAGAAGAAGGACGACACTCTTCGGATGTGTGTGGATTATCGCCCTCTCAATGCGGTAACCATTAAGAACAAGTATCCTTTACCTCGTATTGATACTTTGTTTGATTAGTTGGCTGGTGCAAAAGTGTTTCCCAAGATTGATCTTTGTTCTGGGTATCACCAAATTAAGATTCGACCACAATATATACCAAAGGTAGCTTTCTCTACTAGGTGTGGGCTTTATGAATACCTAGTCATGTCTTTTGGCCTCACCAATGCTCCTACAATCTTAATGTACCTCATGAACTCAGTCTTTATGCCAGAGTTGGACAAGTTTGTAGTGGTGTTCATTGATGATATTTTGATATACTCCAAGAACAATGAAGAGCATGCACAACATCTTTGGATAGTACTGACTCGGTTAAGGGAACATAAGCTGTATGCCAAATTCGGCAAGTGTGAGTTTTGGTTGGATTGAGTGCAGTTTTTGGGACATGTCCTGACACCTGAAGGCATCTCTATGGATCCCAGCAGGGTGTAGGACATGTTAAATTGGAAATCTCCAAAGTCAGTGCATCAGATTCATCAGTTCCTTAGTCTTGCTGGGTATTATCGGTGCTTCATCCCTGATTTTTCCAAAATAGCTCAACCAATGACCAAGTTGCTCCAGAAGGATGTCAAATTTGTATGGAGTCTGGCTTCTGAAGAAGCTTTCCAAGCCCTAAAGAAGTTTCTTACCTCTGCTCCTGTTCTTGTCCAACTAGATATTGATAGGCCATTTGATGTATATTGTGGTGCCTCTAGGATGGGACTCGGATGTGTGCTTATGCAAGGTGGACATGTGATCGCTTATGCTTCATGCTAGTTGAAAAAGCATGAGTTGAATTATCCCACCCATGATTTAGAGCTGGCTGCTGTGATGCACGCTCTAAAAGTTTGGAGACATTATCTGTTGGGAAATAAAGTGCATATCTACACAGATCACAAGAGTCTCAAATATATTTTCTCTCAATCTGAGTTGAATATGAGGCAACAGAGGCGACTCGAGTTAATCAAGGATTACAATTTAGAATTTCATTATCACCCTGGAAAAGCTAATGTGGTAGCTGATGCCTTAAATCAGAAGTCGCATCAAGTTGAAGAAGAATCTTTGTCTCTCAACCATTCTGAGGTGTTAGCCCATATTGCTATAGTCTCGGATCTACTTGAGAAAATTATTATAGAGCAAAGGCTAGATGTTTCAAAAATTTTGCATATCAAGAAGCTAATCGCCGAAGGGTGTGGTCCTCATTTCAGTATTGATGATCAAGGTGTGGTGAAGTTCAAGAACCAATTGGTGGTTCCCTCAAGTGATGAGCTTAGGAGGAAAATTTTGGATGAAGCTCACAACTCCAAATTATCCATTCATCCAGGAAGTAACAAGATGTATCATGATTTGCATCACTTGTATTGGTGGCCAAATATGAAATAGGATATTACCAAATACATCTTAGAATGTGACATTTGTGGAAGGGTTAAGGCGGACCATATACATACGCCTGGATTTCTACAGCCCTTGCCTATCCCTATTTGGAAATGGGAGGATATTTCCATAGACTTTGTTGTGGGTTTGCCCCGCACGGCAAGGGGTATGACTCTATTTGGGTCATTGTAGATCGCCTTACCAAGTCCGCCCATTTCTTTCTGGTGGATACAAGGTATTCAGCCAAGAAGTATGCCAAGTTGTATTTTGATCGGGTTGTGACCCTACATGGAGTTCCTCTTACCATTATTTCCGATATAGGGCCAGTCTTTGTCTCTCGCTTCTGGGAGCAACTCCAGAAATGTCTTGGTACTCGTCTTCTTAGAAGTTCAGCGTATCACCCTCAAACTGACGATCAGACAGAAAGGGTCAATCAAGTACTTGAAGACATGTTGAGAGCTTATACCATTTCTTATCTAGAAAAATGGGACGAATGCTTGACTTTAGCTGAGTTTTCCTATAACAATAGCTATCAAGAGAGCATTTGAATGGCACCTTTCGAGGCTTTGTATGGCAAGAAATGTAGAACACCTCTTATTTGGGTGGAAGTGGGTGACCATAGTTATTTCATGCCTAATTTTATCAAAGAAGCAAGAGAGCAAGTCAGTGTTATTTAGAGTCATTTGAAAGCAGCTCAGAACCATCAGAAAGCTTATGCAGACAAGAGGAGAAGGCCCTTGGAGTTTGAAGTTGGTGACCATGTGTACCAAAAGGTATCCCCGATGAGAGGTGTGCATTGGTTTGGAGTCTGTGGAAAGTTAGCTCCTCGTTATGTTGGACCATATAAAATTTTGGAGCGGTGTGGTTCTGTTGCTTATCGTCTCCAACTCCCGGATATTTTATCAATAGTCCATAATGTTTTCCATGTCTCCTAGCTGAAAAAGTGTTTGCGAGTTCCCGATGAAGTGGTGGAAATTGAAGGACTCCCTCTCCAACCTGATCTTTCTTATATTGAGCATCCCGTCAAAATCTTAGATGAAAAAGAGAGAGTCACTAGGAACAAAGTGGTGAAATTCTATAAGGTCCAATGGCAAAATCATTCAGAGGATGAAGCAACTTGGAAACAGGAGAGTTATATTCTGGAGCATTATCCCCATCTCCTTTCTAGTTCACCAAGGTAATTATGTAAATTGAAATTTATTTCTTATCTCTTTCCCACACTAGGCACACATGAAATCTCGGGACAAGATTTTGTTTAAGGGGGGTAAAGCTGTAACACCCTCGGTGTTATGCTCTAAACAAATTACTAAACCATATCATGAGCATCATGTTTACATGATAATGCATGTGATGGAATGAATAGATGAAGTATTGCAACCTAAAATGATCAATACAAATGTTAAATGAGAAGCTATTACACAACTCATGTATATCAAGTAGGGTTTAAAACCAATTTTTATTGAACAAAAATACTATAGAACATATATGTGGCACTTAAATAGAATTTGGAATATGAACTTTGTAGATGACAATGAAATACTTGTTGTGGAAAAACAACATTACTAGCCAACATTTCTAATAGCCTAAAAATGGAACTTGAAATCAAATTCAGCTCAAGGACTTAGAAGAATTTAAGTATATATAATCAGCAGTGCAATGTTTGGCGATTTATTTTGTGAAATCAAGTTAGGAGGTGGTGTCGTGTTTTAGCTTAGGTTGGTAGCCTCATATGCCATCTTGAGCATGGTGCAGATGGTTTAGGTCCAGAAGCAACCGTTTAGTTGTAATAGGTGTTTTAAAATGTGTCCACGACACGTTCTTGGCCTAACTCGCTGGGTGGACGCGGTCACCCTGCTTGGGTGCTCGACGTCGCCACGCTGGTCTCGCGTGCACGCGCTGCCGTGCATGGCTGGCTAGGGCTAGCAGCGTGGTAGTGCTCGCCGTCGCTTTGTCATTTATGGCACTATGGTCGCGCGGGCCATGCCGATCGTGGACGCATGCGCTTGTCCGTAGTGCCTGCGTGTGGTTCTCCATGATCATGCCGACCGCATCCCACCATGGCGAGGCTGAGCTGAGCCCACCTGCCGCGCCCTGTTTCTCTCTTTCTCGCTCTGCTGCCGCCGTCGAGCCACGCCATCAAATTACCCAGCGAACGATCACCTCCATTCAATTCAGTGCATCCATGGTTTCAACATCACATCCTCTCGCTGCCTGACCCCACCCAGCCTCGAACCGTGCAAGGCCAAGCTCTAATTTGGAGTTTTTCCCGCCGTCGTGCCATTAAGGCCGCGCTCGGCCATGGTTGAGGGCAGCCCTCCTACCGTCCCTCCCGAGCCAATTCACCTACACCACTAGCATCGCCTTGACTCCCTCTTCACCCTACGCGCCTTAGCCAAACTGCTACCGCCTCCCTGTCGTCACTGATGTGACCATGCCGCCATGGTGCGCCGCCGCATGGCTTGGCCATACATGGCCGCATGGCTCGGCCGCATGTGGCCAGCCGGGGGTGCACGTGGGGGAATTCTATGAAAGCTAGGGGGTTAAGTGAGAAGTCTTGTGAGAAGGGGAAATAGCGTTAGGACTTAGTTGTAATTCGAGAGAAGTGCAAGGTCTATTTTACAAAAGTGCTAGCGCGCGTGGGATTCCCAGCTGTGGTCCGGCGTTGCGTGGGCCGCTTTCACGGGCCGCGCGGGAGATTTTGTTTTTCTTTTCCTAAGGGATTAGAAATAGTTTTCTAATTTAATTTTTGAGCTGATCTTTGGTAAATCATATAAAATCATGTAAGTGTCCAAAAATTGTGAAACAAATTTTATTAGGTTCCTAAAATTGTGCTCTATTGGTTAGTGTATTTAGTTTATATATGTACATGTTAATACCAGGAGCTATTAAATCATTTGAAAATGTTTAATATTGTTAGGCTAATTATGGTATGAATTTTTGTGGTAAATTGGTGTTAGCTTTGGTCCTAAAATTTTTATAGTAGCTTCATGGTATTATTACGTGCTCACTGTAATTTTTGTAGCTTTAGAATAGACTAAGCATTAGGGTAGTTAAATGCTCTTTGTTTCAATATACATCAAATCATCAATAGAAATAAAGATGTATCCTTCATTTGTAAAACTAGGTGTTTGTTAGTTGAACCCAACACTTTGCTTAGTAAAGATGATAGTTAGCTTAGTACCTTAGTCATTAGAGCTAGCTTAGTAGCTTAGTATGCATATTCTTAGTTTAAGAGTTGTTGTTGCCTAAATGCTAAGTGTTGCATCATCATCGCATGCATGTAGAGGACGAGTTGGCGAAGATTGTGACCACCAGCGATCATGAGTGTGAGGAGATTGTTGAGGAGTACGAGGAGGAGATTCTCATGCAGGAGGAGGTCCTAGAGCCACCACTGACTGACTCAGCTGACACCACGCCTGCCCAAGGCAAGCCCCAGTGCATAACCCTTATTTTTTATAATCACTGAATATATATATGTGATGTACATTTACGTTACAAGAATTTTTATGGAAACCACATGCATAGATATACATGTCCTAAGAGTCTTACTAGTGTAGGTTCGAGTAGATGCTATGCTTAGGTTTTCGGTAGCATGAGTAACCTACCGTTACTCACAATAAGTGATTATTATATTTACTCTCATGATTAAATGATGAAAGGAAAAAAATGGAGACCGGGCAGGGATATGGTATGGGTATTGGTGGGTGTGACGAGTTGTGTCCCGCGGCCATGGGGCTTAGCTTGGTTACACCGTTTTCCCTATCCGTGTCAATTAAGGACCATCCATTGCTGTGGATGGTAGTCAGGTCATAGACTTATTATCCTGAGCATATACATGCTTATGGGAGCGGGAAGGCTCATTACGCTCATGTCGTGGGTTTCGGCTCTTTCCAGACTGACTAATCGGAGGCAGGGAAAGGTGGAGGTCTAAGCACCATACTAAGACTGGGTCTCAAGTGTGGGGGCTTGGAGTCCAAGTTTGGACGGGGATCTAGACCCCTTGACAGGAGTGGAATGGGTTGGTCATGTTTGTGCCTGGGGTACAAATAGGGCGTGTGTTTCGGGGTACCCAGCTAGGATACATTGGTTCGCGAATCGCCATTTCCGTGAGACGGTACAACTTGGCTATGGTCTAGCACCGTAGTAAGAACTGGAAGATGAAAGATGGTAAAATGGTTCTGATTGCTCAACCCTTGCTTGAAAGTAGAACATGTGCTTACTTAGAATGGTTAGCTAATGAAGTAATCATGACTGCTAATAAAACTTGATCTTAAGGACGCACTCCTAGTAATGCTTTTTCATAAACAAAAAGAAAACAGCAAACCCATATTGCCTATCATACTCCTTGGAGTCAGGAAACTATTCCCACTAGTTGGGTAAGTCTTGCGAGTACATTGTGTACTCAGGGTTTATTTTACCCCTGTTGCAGGTGCAGCTTGAGGAGTAGCTCTTGTGTGGAGGATTCTTCTAGTGGGCATAGACGAATCCTTGTATCGTTTCTGCTAGATGTTTATTTTTATTTTGCTATTTAATTATCGCACTCTAAACTCTACTATTGTATTAAATAATTTTTAAGAACTCTTGTTGTATGAAATGGACTAAGTATTGTAAGCTCGTACTCATTATTGGACTCTGGATGTAAAACATGGATTATTTCGAGTTCTCCCTTGGGGTGTGCTCTATGGAACTATCCGATGTAGCTCACATTCGAGGTGCTTAGTGTCTAGTGGAAGTCGAGCGCCTCCGAAAGCGTGTTATTTCAGGCGGTTCTGCCATAGGTGGTATCAGAACTAATAATGAGTCTACAAGTTCAAAAACTCTTTTTAAAACCTAAAATTTGATCAGCAAACACTTTGCGAAAAGTAGGATGTGATAAATTACGTAAATAAGAATAAGCCCTAGTAATATGTTCTATCTAGGATAGTGGCACTGGTTTTATCTAATCAATCTTCTGTAGGCACACTAACTTACGCTGCGTAAGAATCGTTTAGCATACGAGATGTGAGTGTGCGCTGTGCCAAAAATTATGTGCGAATGCCGCTATATTCTGGCTTGAGCAAACGAATAGGTCAATCCATGCATCATGAAAAGAGAATCTTGCTTAAACTAAACTCCCCCACATGTATAATTTTGGATAGTAAATTGATAGGATAATAAATAAAGAGCAATGCTTTTACTCTTATGGAAATGTTCTCGCTTGTAACCATTATTGGGCCTTATCATCTCTCTTGCCGTTGTTTCTAAATATGGAGGCTTTGTCCCTAACGGTGGGTTCCTATCACAGATGAACCTGAGGTCTAGTCGTGGGAGCACCAGTGCTAGGATAGGCCGTGGTCTTGGTGAAGACCAGGGCAAAAATGGTCGTGGTGATGATCATGGCAATGCCAATGGGGAGAGCCACGAGGCCCCATTCCTTGGTCCTCCTCCGCCACCACCACCGCCTCCGATGACCCATGCCAAGATGATGGCTAAGATGTTGGCTGCTCGTCATGAGTCAGCCCATGCCTTGGAGATACTGGCATAGGCTATTGGTGGCTTCGCCCGTGGAGGCCCCGGTGGCAATGGCGGGAACGGGGGTGGTGCCCACGGTCCCGAGAGGCCCTGTTCCTATCAGGACTTCTTGGGGACGCACCCGCCCATGTTCATGCTGACTACTAAGCCTCTGGACATGGGGCATTGGCTTCGTATTCTGGAGCAGAAGTTTCAGCTGCTCAATGTGACAGATGAGTAGAAGGTGCATTTTGTGCACAACAGCTTTTGGGATCTACTAGTGCTTGGTGGGACACTTTCAACGCCATGTAGTTTGTGGATCACCATGTGACTTGGTAGGAGTTTACCACTGCTTTTTGTTAGTACTATATTCCTGCTGGTTTGCTGAACAGGAAGCTGTCCGAGTTTCTAAAGCTAAAGCAAGGGAACATGACTATGATGGAATATATGAACAAGTTCAACCACCTTGCACAGTATGCTAGGACTCATGTGGATACTGATGAGAAGATGGACCATTTCAATCGTGGTCTCTCTTGCATCTTGTAAGAGAAGCTGTATACATGGGGCTATCAGACCTTTGGTGCTTTGATGAATGCTGCCATTACTATAGAGGGACTTTAGCATGATTCTTAGGCTGAGTGGAAGCATAAGAGGGTGATCACTAGGTCTTCTAGTCACCCATAGTTGCAGAGCGTATAGGTGGTGAGGAGAGTGTCCTATCACTCTCTGAGTGGACAGTCGTCTCATCAGACTCAACAGACTCACTAGGCACCTCCCACTCACTACCGTGCACCTACTCAGCAGGTGCAACAGCCTTAGGGACATCAAGTTCCACCTCATCAAAGATAGGGAAACAAGCCGGGTGCTTGTTTCAAGTGTGGCAAGGAAGGCCATTATGCTTGTGAGTGTCCCCAGAACGAACCTGCTCAGTCTTTGCAGCCTTTAGCCAACTTGTTTGGTTAAAAGGACTATCATTAGGAAGAAGCTACCCATGAGCTGCTCGGTATAGGTTAACTTTACCGAGGCTGATTATATCCCGTAGGGAGAGAGCCTGTGATGGCTAGTATGTTCACCATTGATTCCCACCCAGCATATGTATTATTTGATTCGGGTGCATCACATTCATTCAAGAGTATGGGTTTGCACAAAGGCACAATATATCTACTATGGTTATTCCTATTGCCTATAGAATTAGAACTGTGGGTGCGCAGTTGTGAGTTAAAACTCAGACGGACACAGTGAGGCTTATGCTAGCCACTCACTCTTATTGTCTCTAGTTCATGGTGCGGCCTGCGCAAGGCATATATGCAATTCTGGGAATGAACTGGTTGAGAAACTATGGGGTAGTCTTGAACCTTCTTCTGAGGATAGAATGTCTCTCCTTATGTCTTCAGTTTCCACCCTACCAGTTATTGCTCATACTAAAGCTTCTCCTGATCTTGTGTCTATTTCTGTGGTTTGTTAGTTTCTGGATATCTTCCCCGAGGATCTACCAAGGTTACCACTAGATCGGGAGGTTGAGTTTGCAATTGAGTTAGAACCTAGTACTTCTGCTATCTCGGGCGTCCCTATCACATGGCTCCAAAGGAACTGATAGAAATGAAGAAGCAGCTAGAAGAATTGTTGGAGAAGGGATTCATCTGTCCTAGTTCCTCACCATGGGGTTGTCCAACTATTTTTGTGAAGAAGGATGACACTATTCGGATGTGTGTGGATTATCGCCCTCTCAATGCGGTAACCATCAAGAACAAGTATCCTTTACCTCGTATTGATACTTTGTTTGATCAGTTGGCTGGTGCAAAAGTGTTTTCACAGATTGATCTTCATTCTGGGTATCACCAAATTAAGATTCAGCCACAAGATATACCAAAGATAGCTTTCTCTACTAGGTATAGGCTTTATGAATACCTAGTCATGTCTTTTGGCCTCACCAATGCTCATGCATTCTTCATGTACCTCATGAACTCAGTCTTTATGCTAGAGTTGGAAAAGTTTGTAGTGGTGTTCATTGATGATATTTTGATATACTCCAAGAACAATGAAGAGCACACACAGCATCCTCGGATAGTACTAACTCGGTTAAGGGAACACAAGCTGTATGCCCAATTCAGCAAGTGTGAGTTTTGGTTGGATTGAGTGTAGTTTTTGGGACATTGAAAGGATCAAGATGCCCAAGAGGGGGGGTGAATTGGGCTAATTCTAAAATTCTTTGCAATAATTAAACCCTACACTTAGCCCACTTCACCCCTTGTGCCTAGAAAGTGTTCCAATTAATCTACCGCACAAAAGTTTTGCACCCTATGATCCAATCCTACTCTAGCATGGCAATTCTAAGAATATAAAGATAAGAATTGAATTGCTCAAATGTAAATGCTTAAAGTAAAGAGAGGAGAAGGAACGCGGTGATGTTTTGCTGAGGTATCGGAGAGTCACCACTCCCCACTAGTCCTCGTTGGAGCACCTGCACAAGGGTGTAGCTCCCCCTTGATCCGCGCAAGGATCAAGTGCTCTCTACGGGCTGATTCTTTGACACTCTGTCGTGGTGAATCACCCACAACCGCTCACAACTTGAGTTGGGTCATCCACAAGCTCCGCCGGATGATCACCAAACTCTCGATCACCACCAAGCCATCTAGGTGATGGCGATCACCAAGAGTAACAAGCACAAACTCTCACTTGACCACAACAAGCCTAATGAGAAGGGTGGATGCACACTTGCTACTCTCCTTGCACTAATGAGGCCTTAATCTTGGATTCTCAAATCTCAATCACCTCACTAAGCTCTTGCTCTCCTTAGCACTCTCAAGGGTGTTTCTTAGCTGAACAAATGGGTAAGAGACCTCCCTTGGATGAATAGAGGAAGTATTTATACCCCCTCATTCAAAATGAACCATTAGGAGGTTGAGTCAACACTCTGTGGGGTGACCGGACACTTCAGTCCAGGTGACCGGACGCTCCGGTCAGTTATCCCCGCCACAGAGCTATTAAGTTATGACCGAGCACTGACCTGCGTCCGGTCAGCACTGACCAAACGTGTCTAGTCATAAAAACTGCTCTCTAGAAACTTACTGATGTTGACCGGACGCTGGCACCCAGAGTCCGGTCACTTTGCTATTCAGCGTTTGGTCAGTAACTCGATCCTGACCAGCGTCTGGTCAGCACTGACCGGACGCGTCCAATTAGGAAACTCCCTATCTAGAACCTCTCTAGAGTTGACCAGACTCTAGCACCCAACGTCCGGTCACTTTTCACTTAGTGTCCGATCGCAACCAGATGACATCAACTTGATCAAATGAACTGACCGGACTCTACTGCTAGTGTTCGGTCACAACCGAACCAGTGTCCAGTCAACATTTGACCCTCCATTCACTTCCAACTCAAAATCATATGTGAATGAAGTTTGCTCCAATTGATCTTAGGGCTACCCCTGAGCTACCTAGTGCTAGATTTGACAAGTGTGCACCACACCTAACCCACTAGACTCACATAGGTCAAGCTACTAGTCCATACCCCCCTTAATAGTACGACCAAAAGAAAAACAAAGTCCTAAACTGCTCTAAGTGTCTCTTCAACACCAAACGACAGTTAGAACTAGTCCATCCTTAACCTTGTCGTCCATCCTTTGAAAACTGAAACGATTTCCATCGTAGGGGCATGACAACCATGATTGCCCAATCAATTGCCATTACCATGACCTAACTTTATTGCCTCTACAAAACACACGTTAGTCATAGTAATCTCGTATTGTCATTACTCACTGAAACCCAACTAGGGGCCTAGATGCTTTCAATCTCCCCCTTTTTGGTGATTGATGATAATACAACCTCGAGTATGTGAAAAAGATGAGGTTTTCAACATGCTTGGTTCATATAAGCTTTTAACAATAAGGGCAAAGGAGTTAGACATACTTATATGACCCAAGCCAACATGGTGTACTCAATAGATATGAAATAAGCATGAGTACAAAAATTAAAGATCAATTGAATCGGAGTAAAATGCGGAAGCATAGCAAATGAGCATATTGAAGTGACATGACATATATATATAAATCAAAGTAGGGAGCACACATGTCACATAAGTATCACAATCGCATGAATATAGTTCAATGCATACTGTATCACACATAAAAAGCCAAAAGTAATAAATCATAAGCTCCACCTAGATATAATGCTCCCCCTAGATCTTACATACTCGATCCCTCTCCCCCTTTGGCGTCAAGCACCAAAACCTAAGGGTCGGTCAGTGGGACAGGAGTAGACGAGTCGGGCGTTGAGGTGCGGTGAGCGATCTAAAACTATGTAGCATCATCCTTTGATCCAAAGCTCTAAGCTGTCTGATCCTCTATCGCTGGAAGTGAAGTTGAAGCGGTTTGGGTCTGCTCTGGGATTGGTGCGGCCTATGACTCTATAGGTATCACTATATGCTATGGCTCTAATGATGCAATAGATGATGGCAGTGTCTCTGTAGTCCCTATAACTGGAGCCACTGTGGTAAGAGTAGGGACTCATAGCTCTGGCGCTGTAGGCTGCCCTGTAAGCTCACTGAAAGTAGCACCAAGGCTCCTGGAAACTGGGGTGCTAGACACGAGCACTGAGGAGCTCTGAGCCAGAGTGAAGCCCATAACAATAGGTGTGAAGTGAGGACCCTAGGCTATCACTGGCAAAGCAAACCACTGGGACACCTACTCTGTAGGTGAAGCAAACTATGTAGCTAGCTATCCCTAACTCTAAAGCCCACTAGGCTGTATAGCTAGAGTCACTGAAGTGGTGGCAGGCTGGTTGAGCTGAGGTGTAGACGGTGGTGGAGCAACCCCAATAGCAGTGACAACATGCTGCATAAATCCAAGTAACTGCTGCTGCATCAAGAGCTGCTACTACATGGCCTGCTGCTGCTGCTATATGGCCTGCTACTATCTCTGGAACTCGTCCTGTCTAGCCTGAACCTATGTTAGTGCAGCTATGGTCTCCTAGGCCTAGCGTGCCTGATCCTGCCTCATCCGCTCAAGTATAGCTAGAAGAGCGGGGTCTGTCTGCAGCGGCTGTGGAGCTAAGCTAGAGCCACTAGCCTCTCTACCATGTGCTCGAGGAGGCATCTAAGGAATAGCCTAGTAGTCATCATCTGAGCTGTTACTAGGATCGCTCTCGACCATACCCTCCTGCTGTGCATCTAGCTACTCCTCCTCTATCGCTGCAACGCCCTTGATAATCTCATCCTACTGGGCTATAGTCTCTAGCACCTCTGGGTGATGGCTTGGCTAGCTATGTGTCCTCACTCTACTATGATGGAGCATCTGGGTCATGTTGTATGGAGGAAACTCAGTAGTACAACCATTATACTCTACCATCGTCTCTAGAGACTTCACTGTAACTGCCTTGCGAATCAAGAATGCAATCCAGTGAGCATAAGGCAGCTGTCTATGACCTCTGAACCCTCCGTAAGAGTGTGCTCCATCTCTGATAGTATGACATCCCAAATATCAAACACTGTCTGCTGCACCAGAGAGTTCACCAACCATAACTGGATGCGAGTCAATCCCTCGCGATAACCCATCCTTGGGAGCAGGGTCCTCATGATAGCATCAAGAAGGCGAGCTGTAGGAGTAAGGTCTCTAGGTGTCCTGCTCGACCCCTCGCCAAAAGGCTCTATGAAGCATGGTCGGACTGGATCTATAGGAGGCACAAGACCACTGTGAGGGCATCTGGGAGTCTCTATCTGACCATAGCAAATCTCATGAAGGCAGATGGGTGCCTCTAAAATCCTGAGAATCTCTCTGACCCTAAAACTCATCAGCCTGTAGTCATGGCCTTTGAATGCAAAGTGTATGAATCTGTGCCCTGGGTCAATCCAAAGTGAAGAGTAGAACTCACGGACCCATGATGGAACATATCGGCCAGTCTGTCCAAGTAGGTCTGTCAACCCTAGTAGATAAGATAGATGGGGACGAATCTGCTCGCCTACTACTGGTACAAGTGCCTCAATAGAGCAAACTCTCTGAGATCTAAAAGCAACCCCATTATTAAGATATGCATGATAGAAATCCTCCTGTAGTGGTGTATAGAATCCCTCTGAAGCACGCTCATCCCGCCTCGGCGGAAACCAATCCTCAAACTATACAAATCGAAGCTGCTACACCTGCTTGGCTATGGCTACCCTCAAGTCAAGGTGAGTCACCAGAGGTGGACCCTATGGTCTAGGAGGCAGACGAGAACCCCTCCTCTATGTCTTAGGCCTCGGCGTCACCTAAGCACGAGTATGACTCGAGCATCATAACTGTGGCTAAGGTGCCTGCTTAGTCTCCTTGGTCTGCTCTGCCTGCTCAGTCTACTTAGCCTACTAAGTATCCTCTGACTGCACTGGTGGCTATGTCTGCCGCTGTGGCTCCCCCTGAGGTTGACTCTCCTCTAAAGCGACACGCTGTCCTCTAAGCATGACAGTCCTAGCTAGACTACCATGAAGGCTCTCAACCCTCTCAACAATGACCCTCTGAGCTGGTGATAGCTGGTTTGCAATGCGGACACCACTCCGAGCCCCTGCTCTCTCTACATGCTCTACGGCGGCTGCAACTGCTGCTACTCTCTCAGTATCAGCATCTGCAAACTTTCGCTTCTTTGTCATAGTCTTCTTCATCTTGCCTTTCACCTTAGTAGGCAGGCAAGGCGAAGGCCTTGGATCCTCATCACTGGGACCACCTCTAGCATTCTTGACACGTGCCATTGCTGGAGCTGAAATGAACTGCTATCACGGACAAGAACTGACTGCCAACTGACACTTCCAAGGCTTGGCCTCGATCTGTACTCGTAGGCTTGGCCCCGAGTTAACTGACCACTGCAAAATCAACCTCAAGAACACCGACTCGCTGATGAATTGGCGACCAAAGAACAGAGGAACCGATCACGGGCACCACCGGAATTGGCAATTTGACGTCTAGGGTTAAGGTTGCGATGCGATGGCCAAGCAATGTGGTGGAGAGGTGGTCACAGGCGAGGCTAGGGCACGACAAGGAGCACAATGGTGGCGGTGTTGTGGCAAGGGAGACATAGGTGGCGGCAGGAATGGCGTGAGCAGTGTAGGAGTGGCACGGGCGCGCGCTACAAAGGTGTGGTGGTGTGGCTATGGGTAGGCGGCTCGGGCATGGGTACTACAGCATGAGACAGGTGTGAAGCACGGTGGCATGAAGCAGAGAGTGGCAGCGCTGCTACGGATGTGGTGGCTGGCGTAGGCAAAGTCGGCGCGGGATTAGGTCACAGAGTGGCACGGTTATATGGTGGACCCCACATGAAAGGAGTATTAGATCCGCATGACTTCTACTGATCGGACGCTCTGGTGGCAACAACCGGACGCTGCCACCCAAAGTCTGGTCGACTACAGAGAGGTCCAAATCCCCTCAAGTCGCTACCAGATGCGTCCGGTTATCCTTGACCAGACGTAGCCAGAGTCTGGTCGATCCTGTGTACATCTTCTTTGCATGACCGTGAAGCGACCTGATTTCCATGAAGGGAAATCCACAGAGTCGAAGTGTAATATGACCATTGTAGATCATATTACCCAAATTCCAGTCGAATACCACATCCATACAACGATAAAATCATAGTACAAATAGTGCAGAATTACATAAATTATTACATCGCCGCATTGGCGGAATCAAAAGTAGCATTCCTTCAGAACAGCTTAAAGGTGAGATCGCCAAACTTGAGCATAGGAATGAATCCCTCAACCGTCAAACTCCTCGGAGCTATACTCCTCAGCAGAACCTGTGTGCCAAAATTTATCAGTATGATTTGTACTGGCCACTCCCACCCTATGAGCATTGCTTTGTGGAAATTGGATGCAAGTGGGATATAATCAAAAGGAACCTATAAGGCTAGGGTTTCCTATGTTTTAACATGTCAAGTATATAGTAATAGTTGGTCAAGTTTTAACAACATTCCCACACACATTCCATCCCATTCCCTTTCTAGAGCCAGGTTTTGATCCTGGGATCGATATACCACCATCTCCATATCATCACCATACCATCGCTCAGTCGATAGGCCAACTCCCTCTCGGCACTGTCTCAAGGCCTGTAGCCCCTGGCTACGACCGACACTCTCTCACGGGGGAAGAAGAGACTCATCTCATTATCTAGTTTAAGTGAAACCCAGGAATGGTCCATAGCCGACAAGTCAGCACATGTATCGATCGATCAACCATACACTCTGCAGAGGTTTTACATAACCACAAGATCTGCCTTCTTCGCTGACCATCGTCAACTGGGCTGATTCTGGCTGCTTGCTAGCCTAGGATAATGCCACTCTACCATTCAGCCCTGGTACACCCCAAGTCTAGTCTAGGGCGGCTAAAACTGTGAGTCATGAGCCAGGTCCACAAGGTCTCCATGAAGTCTCGGAAGGGTGTGGGGGAAATTCTCCGTGCCCCATACCTCCTTACACTGTCCGCTATCAACCTAGCAGTAGTGGCAATATCCTACCAAGTAGTCTGGCCGTCCCGCACCATATAGGGCGAGTGGTACGTAAGGCTTCCCGGTGAATCTGAGTACTAGTAAGTCCTTAGGGATGACCAAGCCAGAATGTCTTCATTAGGGTTTCCATTTACCGTGCCACCACAGCACTTCCACCCCAGGCTCCTCCCATCACAGGTTCACACCTAGGGCCACCTCATATCACCATTTACCGACCATAGGTATTCATTCTAGGGGTGCCCAGGTAGCACCCCATGGCAAGACTTGCCCCAGGCTCGTCATATACTCCAACTTGGTTGACACAACCCTTACCCTCCACACACCCAAGTCACACACGCAGCACTCTCCCCATAGCCCAGATAACATCAGTTTCCACCATGCATGTAGTATAAGCATAGTAGAAGTATAAGTAATGAAATATAGCAGTAAGCATGTGTCTAGCCTAATAGCAGGGTATGTAGGGGTAATGTTGCATCAAGGTAAAGGCCATCAAGTAAGCATACTACCATGCAAGTCCTATCATAGTATGATTGTAGTAGTAAAGTAAAGCAATAGCAGTTCTATATTAGCCATGCATAATAGGTGCTATGAGATTTGGGTGGGATGTGGCACCTTCAGTGAAGTCGTCTCCATACTCCTCACGGTACTCTCGGTCCTCGTCCGTTTGGTTCCCCTCCGAATCTGCATACGATCGAATTATAGTCACGTTAGCGACGTCTATAGAATAGCACAAAGAAGCAATAAAAATTCAAAAGAGTCAAATGCACTCAAACATGGGTTCATTGCGTAAAGCTCGATTTCAAATGAATTTTGGTCCTGGCTTCGTATTTTTCTGAGGTCATATGAATTAGTTATGAATTTCCAAAGTTTTAATCATTTCTGAAAATGGAAAAGGCGGAATTAATCCTGGACTGACACGTGTCACGCTATGACTGGTCCACGTGGCATGCTGATGTCAGCATGATGTTAACTACGTCATCAACTACTAACAGGTGGGGTCCGCATGGCAGTGTCACTGGCATGTGGCCTTGGTCAATGGTCAACATTTGACCGGTCAATGGTCAATACAGGCCGGGTCGAAACTGAGCTGGTTGGTGAATGGATACGGGCTAGGCTTTGCCTGCCATGTGGCGCGCGCTGGTGCGGCCACGTTGTCTTTCTGGGCCACTAACGGGCCGTGATCCACGGGCGCAGGTGAGGCGTGGTTCATGGTGAACCCGCCTACGTTGGTCCATAGACCATAGAGCCGGTCTATGATGGACTTGGTCCACTTACTCCTTCCCAGGGTTTGGTTCACGTGCACGATGTGGTCGTGGTCGGAGCTGCTCGGCAGAGCTGCTTGGGACATGGTCGGCATCGGCGAGGTCATGGTCAGAGCTGCTCGGGACGTGGTCGATGTGGTCGTGGTCGGTGAGGTCGTGGTCGGCGAGGTCATGGTCGGCGAGGTCATGGTCGGCGAGGTCGTGGTCGGCATGGTAAAAATCCCCTTCTCTTCCCTGACGTGCTCCCGCCAGTGGTGAGCTCGCCGGTGAGCCTCTACGGCGGCGCTAGCGTCCGATTAGGGTAGGCAATAGCTTCCCCAAGCCTCGGCGAGTGCGACGATAGGGTCGAGGTGACGGCTAGGGCTTCCTAGGGCTCTGGCCACGGTGATGGGGGCAAAGCAGAGGCGGCGGCGCTCTGACGAGGTGCGGTGCGGCAACATAGGGTTCCGGTGGGCCTCTTCTTCGGCTAAGGTGAGCGCAGTGTGTCTCTTGACATGGCGGAGCCAGTCAGGTGTCAATGTTGCCTTTACCGCAGCGTAGAAGATGCAGTGGTCTCACCATGGTTGTGCCCTCGGCCATGGTGAGCGTGTCCGTGCATGTGCGCTCCTACTCTGATGTACAACGTCATGGATGGGGTCCTCGGTTTGGCTGATGGTAGCGCGCAAGGTGTGTCCTAGGTCTCGGTAGGTGTGGCCATGGCAGTCTCCCTAGCTAACTAGTTGGGCTAGGCCGAAGATCAAAGCTCCAGCATGGTTTGATCATGGCGGTGCACGTTCCATTTGGCTAGGGAGGTGGTCTCAGCAAGATAGCTCACCATAGGGTTCGTGGCGGTAGGATGGTGGTGCGGTGGCGAGGTGAGGCCATGATGAGGTGATGCAGTGCTGTGCCGAGCAGCTACGTCACTGTAGCCGATCAGGGCGATGCTCCTGGCTCCGGCGAGGTCCTCCCCGCAGCGGCTTCCTTCTCCTCCTTGCTTCTCCCTCCTCCCTCTCTCTCGGCTTGACGCGGTGGGGTGCTGTGCCACCAGCGGCAGCGGCAAATGGCTGAGGGTTAGGGCTCACAGACATTGGCTTTATAGTCGAGCTCCAAGGTCTCCAATGGCGGATGGCGATCCGATGGCTTGCGTGCGGTAGCGTAGGCGTGACGCAAGGGGGAACAAGGTCATGCGATTTACGTGACCCTAGGCCCACGCCTGCCACGCTGGTCAGCCCCCGGTCACATGGTGGAGAATGCGTGGGCGAGGGGAAGAAGACACTACTGTGCTGACGAGCGGGGTCGGGTCGTCAGGCGCTTGGCGTGATGTGGCTGCGTGCGGCGCGTGATGGCTGACGAGCGAGCTCGGCTTGTCAGTGGCTGCATGCGTGAAAGGGCAGGCGAGGCTCGGCTGGGCTAGCTGGGCCGGTCGAGGCAGGCTGGGCTGAGCTGCTGCCTCCCTCTTTTCCTTCCTTTCTCTTTTATTTGTGGCCAATTTGGTTAGGGTTTGTCATAACTATTAAGTAAGTTAGTTAAACATCACATAACGCAAGAGAATCCAAATTACAAGTGCGATTAAGGATGCATGCATGATTTATTTATTTAGGAGTTTAATTACACATGTGGCATAAAACCAAACTATGCTTATGATCTTAACCTAGTTGGGTCACATCCAATCCAAAACTAGGGTTGGGCTTCTACATGTGTCACTCAACATCACATAGGGCTAACACAAAAAAAATTTGTAGTTGTGATTTTTTATGTGTGTATTTTTGGGTTGTTACAGTCCTACCCCCTTAACAGAATCTCGTCCCCGAGATTAAAGCGTAACGTACTCTTCGAAGAGATAAGGATATTGTAGCTGGAGGTCAGACTCTTTCTCCCATGTTGCTTCTCTCTCAGTGTGGTTGCTCCATTGGATCTTGCACATAGGAATGGTTTTGCTTCAGGTCTCTTTGGTATCTCTTCCTAGAATTCTAATAGGATGTTCTTTATACTCGAGAGTGTCTTGGATGTCAAGTGTATCAGTTGGAACTACTTCATCAGGCACTCTCAAACACTTGCGTAGCTGTGAGACATGGAATACAGGATGTACACCTGCCAATTCCTCAGGTAGCTCAAGTTTGTAGGCGAGCTTTCCAATCCTTTTGCAAATCTTGTATGGGCCAACAAATCTAGGGGCAAGCTTTCCTTTCACATGGAATCTGACAATTCCACATAGCGGGGATACCTTGAGATAGACAAAATCTCCCACATTGAACTCAAATTCTCTTCTTCTTTTGTCAGCATAGTTCTTGTATCGACTTTGGGCAATTCTCAAATTCTCCTTCACTTGAGCAACTCCTTCTTCGGCATCTTGAATCTTAGCGAAGTCAAAGAACGATCTTTCTCCTAGTTGGGACCACATCAAAGGTGTCTTACAAGGTCTGCCATACAAAGCTTCAAATGGCAACATCTTGATACTGGCTTGGTAGCTGTTGTTGTAAGAGAACTCTGCATAGGGTAGGCATTTCTCCCAATCAGAGCCATAATTCAGCACACTAGCGTGAAGCATGTCTTCTAAGATCTGATTTACTCATTCTGTCTATCCATCTGTCTGTGGGTGATAAGCTGTACTGAAATTAAGTTTGGTTCTAATGGACTTGTGTAGAGCTTCCTAGAATTGGGACACAAACTAAGGACCATGATCAGATACAATACTAGAGGGAGCTCCATGCAGTCTGAGAATATGCTCAACATATAGATCTGCCAATTTTTCAGCATCGATTTTGGTCTTAACTGGTACAAAGTGAGCAATCTTGGTCAAGCGATCAACAATCACCCAGATGGAATCATTGCCTTTCTACGAACGGGGCAATCCAACTATGAAATCCATGGATATGCTCTCCCACTTCCACTCAAGAATGTCCAGAGGCTTTAGCAAACCTGTAGGCCTTTGATGTTTAGCCTTGACTCAATTACAGGTGTCACATCGTGCCACATGTCCCGCAATGTCTATCTTCATGCCTTTCCACTAGAAGTGTTTCTTCAAGTCTTGATACATATTTGAACCTCCAGGGTGAATACAGTACTTGGAATCATGAGCTTCTGACAGAATTTCCTCTCGTAGCACTAGGTCAGATGGAACACAGATTCTGTTCTTGAACCAGATGGTTCCTTGTTCATCTTCCCAGTGGTTGGTCTTGTAGCCTAGTTTCATCAGACCATAGAGATATTTGATCTCTTCACAACTTTTCTGAGCTTGATAGATACGATCTGTGAGATCATACTGTATGCGAAGCTCATTTAACAAGCCATGCAGTAGTATCTCAAGTTGGAAATCTTCAATCTCATCCTTAAGCTTAGGTGGTATGGATTCAGTGGTCAAAGTGTGATAGTAACTCTTGCGACTAAGAGCATCTACGACTACATTAGCTTTTCCCGGATGATAGTGAATTTCTAGGTCATAGTCCTTGATCAACTCTAGCCATCGGCGTTGCCTCATATTTAGATCTTCCTGAGTGAAAAAGTACTTCAAGCTCTTGTGATCCGTATAGATATCACACTTGTTGCCTATCAAGTAGTGTCTCTAGATCTTCAAGGCATGCACAACTGCTGCTAACTCAAGATCATGGGTTGGGTAACGGTTCTTATGTTCTTTCAACTGTCGGGAAGCATATGCAATCACTCTTCCACCTTGCATCAATACACAACCAAGTCCTTGACGGGATGCATCACAATAGACCACGAAATCTTTGCTAATATCAGGCAATGCTAGCACAGGAGTTGTGGTAAGCTTCTATTTTAGTTCTTGGAAGCTTTGTTCGCACGCGGGCGTCCATTCAAACTCCTTAGTCTTCTTTAGAAGGTTGGTCATTGGACGGGCTATCTTGGAGAAGTTTTTAATGAATCGGCGATAGTATCCAGCCAATCCCAAGAAACTTCTGATTTATGTCACATTACGGGGTTGATCCCACTCTTTCACAACTTCAATCTTGGCTGGGACAACTGGGACACCTTTAGCTAATAGTACATGGCCTAAGACGGCAACTTCCTGTAGCCAAAATTCGCATTTACTGAAGTTTGCGTAGAGCTGATGTTGGCTAGTTTTTCCAGTACCGTTCTTAGATGATGTTCATGTTCTTCAATGGTGGGTGAATAGACAAGGATGTCATCAATGAATACCACCATGAACTTATCCAGTTCATTCATGAAAACCTTATTCATCATGTTCATGAAGTATGTGGGAGCATTCGTGAGTCCAAAGGACACCACGGTGAACTCAAACTTCCCATACCTAGTCACAAAAACTATCTTCGGGATGTCACTCTCTCGAATCTTCATCTGATGATAGCCAGATCTGAGATCAATCTTGGAGAAATACTTAGCACCTCTGAGCTGGTCAAGCAAATCGTCAATCCTTGGCAGAGGGTACTTGTTCTTGATGGTGACTGTGTTCAAGTTCTGGTAATCAATGCACATTCTCATTGAGCCATCCTTCTTCTTAACAAACAGAATGGGGGATCCCCAGGGTGAAGCACTGGGTCTGATATATCCCTTCGAGATGAGCTCATCAAGCTGTTTCTTGAGTTCGGCCAGTTCATCAACTAACATGCGATAGGGTCTCTTGGCAATGGGTCCTGTTCCCGGCAAAAGATCAATGATGAACTCTACATCACGGTCTAGTGGCATACCCGGTAATTCTTTAGGGAATACATCATGATAGTCTCTGACCACAGACACATCATGAACTGTCTTCTCTTTCTATGATTCTGAACTCGCTTTAAGGGCACATAGGATAGAGGTGGACTTTCCGGACTGAGGTTCACACCTAATAACTTGGCCTGATGGGTGGGTCACTTGGATGTATCTAGGTGAACATGATATGATACCTCAGTGAATGGTTAGCCAATCCATGCCTAAGATGACATCTAGGTTTGTAGAAGGTAACAGGGTTAGGTCGGCTTTAAAGATAAGACCCTCAATGGTAAGACTCACTCCCTTACATATGTGGGTGCATTTTAGGTCTCCTAGAGGGGAACTGGTGATGATAGGCTTTCCATGTGGGGTTACAGACAGGTCATGCTCTCGTGCAAACTTGAATGATATGTAATATCAAGTTGCTCCAGAGTCAAATAGAATGGATGCAGTATTGCCATTAACTAAAAACATACCGTACACAACGTTAGGGGTAGCCTGTGTTTCCTCAGCGTCCAGATGGTTGAGACGCCCATGGGTAGCAGATCCCTTGAACTGAGACTTCTGAGCAGTTGAGTTCTGTGGGCACTCAGTAGCTTTGTGACCTGGTTGGCCACAAGTGAAGCAGGTGAAAGGCGTACCGCCTATAGGGGTTGGCACAGGTGCCTTCCAGTGCTTGGTGCAGAGCGGTTCTGTGCTGGGCGTTCATTCATAGAGCGGGAATGGTTGAAACGGTCCTAAGCATAACGGTCCTGGGTGTAACGATCCTGAGCAGGGCAGGAGTATTTGGCGGTGTACCCTCCACTACCCCTACTCGATCCAGGGTTGTCATCCCTATTGTGGCGAGAGCGTTCCCTGGATGGTGCATCTCTATGAAACCTCTTGCGATCACAGCCATGGAAGGACTCCTCAGGCTTACGCTTCCTCTCCCTGTACTCCTCTCCAGCTTTAGCATGATCTTTCTCAATCTGGATGCAGCAATCCACCAGAGCACGCAACGTGTTACTCTCAATACCACCAAACTTCATCTTGATGTGCGGGTTAAGTCCCTTATGGTAATAGTATAGCTTCTCCTTCTTAGAGTTCACAACATAGGAAGGTGCATAGCGAAGAAGATTGGTGAAACGAGTAGTGTACTCAGTCACCCTGTCCTTTCCCATCTTGATGTTGTGGAACTCCTCAGCTTTGGCCTCCATGATACCCTTGGGAATGTGATACTTAGTGAATGCTTCGGCAAACTCATCCCACGAGATGTTGGCAGGGTCCTCATGGGAATCACTGAAACTGTCCCACTAGGTGCGTGCTACACCTGTGAGCTGGTGTGCAGCTGCTCCAACACTCTCATCGTTGGTGAAAGTAGTGAAGTCAAGCTTCTTCTCCATCTCCTTGAGCTAGTCATCGGCTACAAGCGGGTCAGGGTCGGTGCCATCATAGGTAGGTGGCCTTAGCTTTAGAAATCCTTCCAACTTCCTTTGGAAGTCATTCTGATGACCTCCCTGGCGACGGTTTGCTCTATTAACAAGAGCTGTAAGAAGTTGAGTCTATTGTGCCATCACTTTTGCTAGGTTCGGTGGTGGTGGTGGCAGAATGTTCTCCTCAGGCAGCGGGGTATTCTCTAGGTTGAAGGGTATCCCTCCACATCCATGGCTACGGCCACGGCCATAGTTGTTGCCACTATGCCCCCCATTTGGTTCAACTGGTTCAGGGGTGGGCGCACGTCCACGGTTCATTAGACGATTAGATCAGCGGTTCGGCATCTGCAACACGGATCATAGGAATCTTAGTGTTTGTGCCATAAGTGCTTATAATTTAGTACGATTACATGATTTTGATGATTTAAAGAAAAAACATTTATACTATCCAACACTCATTACAAAGAAGCAATAAGATCCATAAGATGCAATAAGATCCAAAACATTCATTACATGGGTTTTATTACATAGCATCATCTCTAGTAGCTACACTTGAAGACTTGCGAGAATTGTACTACGCATAGTGTCTCATATTACATCTCATAAGGGGTACACTTATGGAAGCCACTGACATGACTCATGACCACGTAGGTTCATCTACTCTAACTCGTACACCGCAGCTGGGATACAACTGTTCTCGATCTTGATCTCCTCGTTAGACTTGTAAAGTCGGGACACGTACTTCAAAGCCTCGGTGAGCTCCTCAGTAGGCTTTGCTCCAGGTAGGGTAGGGCAGGCATCTAGGTTGAGGCGAGTCAGGGCTAACTCAAACTCCTCTATCCTAGGCTTCATCTTGCTATGAATCTCCTTGGGTAGCTGATCCCACATACCCTTCATCTCCCTGAGGCGCTTCCTGTCAGACTTCTGCCAAGCCTGCCATGTCCTCTCACACTTGTCCTATAGGTACTCATTCTACCTGAGTGCCTCGATCAGGTGACCCTGGTTGCGAATGGCCTTCTTCCTAAACTCCTCTAGATCCTGAGTCATGGTCTTGTTCCGAGATTGGATTTTCAGCATATCAATCCCCTTGGACCTCTCTTTGTCTCCTCTATGGTTGAACTCGGCCTTCTTGTCATCCAACTCTCTCTACAACTCCAAGACCTTGCTGTTGAGGTAGCAGTTCTTGTTGCCTAGGTCGACGGCTTTGTCCTGTAAGTCTGTGACCCTGGTTCTGTGGACTTCTTCATGACAGTTGAGCTCGTCCTGTAGCTTGGCAACTGTCTCAAGTAGACTAGCTCGCTCCTGTGCTCCCTGTGAGTCTCACTCCTGGTGCTCCCACAGAAGGGCCTGGTCCTGACATCTCCTCTGCTCTAGCTGGGTCATGTACCTGTTCTGCTCTAGTAGGTGGATAGCCGAGACGCGAAGGCATCTGTCCTCCTCGACAAAGATAACTCTGCCGGCTGCAAAACTCTGGTCACTAGGGGTAAGGCTGAGGTCGAGGGCCTAGGGAAGTAGACGAAACTCTATCGTCTTCAGGTGCTCGTAGTGGTCCCTCATCACTCTACGAAGTGCCTTGTGTTAGATAGCTTGCAGTCCCTCCTCGACTGTGTCCTCTATAGTCATCTCGGTGAAAGCTGGGACAGAAGGTAAGGTAGTGCTAGCTGGGAACTCAACTAAGGTGACAATCGGTCCTTCGATTCCTCCTTCCTGAGCTAGCTTCCCGGTGCAGGTGACCTTGACAAGCTCGTCAGGGACTCCTATCATGACGAGAACTCGGCAGAGGGTCTGTGCAAAACCCCCAAGCTCACGTTGGTCAAAGGTAAGCTTGGCGTGGTCTAGAGGTAGCAGTCCTAGAGGCGGCCAGTCGACGTTCGTTGCCATCTACATGTTTTTAAGGAATCAGGTGTTAGTAGGTCAATAATAGATAAGCCTTGCATAAAAGTAAATGCAGGGTCGGTATATAACTAAAAGAAGAGCTATCCACGTCCTATTCTATCGTCCATTTCTGAGGGTTTCGTCTTATGGTCAAGTATGGCTCTGATACCAACTGAAGCGACCTGATTTCCACGAAGGGAAATCCACAGAGTCGAAGTGTAATATGACCGTTGTAGATCATATTACCCAAATTCCAGTCGAATACCACATCCATACAACGATAAAATCAGAGTACAAATAGTGCGGAATTACATAAATTATTACATCGCCGCATTGGCGGAATCAAAAGTAGCATTCCTTCAGAATAGGTTGAAGGTGAGATCACAAAACTCGAGCGTTGGAACGAATCCCTCAACCGTCAAACTCCTCGGAGCTATACTCCTCAGCAGAACCTGTGTGCCAAAATTTATCAGTACGATTTGTACTAGCCACTCCCACCCTATGAGCATTGCTTTGTGGAAATTGGATGCAAGTGGGATATAATCAAAAGGAACCTATAAGGCTAGGGTTTCCTATGTTTTAACATGTCAAGTATATAGTAATAGTTGGTCAAGTTTTAACACCATTCCCACACACATTCCACCCTATTCCCTTTCTAGAGCCAGGTTTCGATCCTGGGATCGATATACCACCATCTCCATATGATCACCATACCATCGCTCAGTCGATAGGCCAACAACCTCTCGGCACTATCTCAAGGCCCGTAGCCCCTGGCTACGACCGACACTCTCTCATGGGGGAAGAAGAGAAGGACTCATCTCATTATCTAGTTTAAGCGAAACCCAGGAATGGTCCATAGCCGACAAGTCGGCACATGTATCGATCGATCAACCATACACTCTATAGAGGTTTTACATAACCACAAGATCTGCCTTCTTCGCTGATCGTCGTCAACTAGGCTGATTCCGGCTGCTTGCTAGCCTAGGATAATGCCACTCTACCATTCAGCCCTGGTACACCCCAAGTCTAGTCTAGGGTGGCTAAAACTATGAGTCATGAGCCGGGTCCACAAGATCTCCATGAAGTCTCAGAAGGGTGTGGGGGAAATCCTCCACGCCCCGTACCTCCTTACACTGTTCGCTATCAACCTAGCAGTAGTGGCAATATCCTACCAAGTAGTCCGGCCGTCCCGCACCATATAGGGCGAGTGGTACGTAAGGCTTCCCGGTGAATCTAAGTACTAGTAAGTCCTTAGGGATGACCAAGCCAAAATGTCTTCATCAGGGTTTCCATTTACCATGCCACCACATCACCTCCACCCTAGGCTCCTCCCATCACAGGTTCACACCCAGGGCCACCTCATATCACCATTTACCCACCACAGGTATTCATTCCAGGGGTGCCTAGGTAGCACCCCACGGCAAGACTTGCCCCAGGCTCGTCGTATACTCCAACTTGGTCGACACAACCCTTACCCTCCACACACCCAAGTCACACACGCAGCACTCTCACCATAGCCCAGATAACACTAGTTTCCACCATGCATGTAGTATAAGCGTAGTAGAAGTATAAGTAATGAAACATAGCAGTAAGCATGTGTCTAGCCTAATAGCAGGGTATGTAGGGGTAATGTTGCATCAAGGTAAAGGCCATCAAGTAAGCATACTACCATGCAAGTCCTATCATAGTATGATTGTAGTAGTAAAGTAAAGCAATAGCAGTTCTATATTAGCCATGCGTAATAGGTGCTACGAGATTTGGGTGGGATGTGGCACCTTCAGTGAAGTCATCTCTGTACTCCTCACGGTACTCTCGGTCCTCGTCCATCTAGTTCCCCTCTGAATCTGCATATGATCGAAGTATAGTTGCGTTAGCGACGTCTATAGAATAGCACAAAGAAGCAATAAAAATTCAAAAGAGTCAAATGTACTCAAACATGGGTTCATTGCGTAAAGCTCGATTTCAGATGAATTTTGGTCCTGGCTTCATATTTTTCTGAGGTCATATGAATTAATTAAGAATTTCTGAAGTTTTAATCATTTCTAAAAATGGAAAAGGCTGAATTAATCCTAGGCTGACACGTGTCACGCTATGACTGGTCCACGTGGCATTCTGACATCAGCATGACGTTAACTACGTCATCAGCTACTGACAGGTGGGGTCCGCATGGCGGTGTCACTGGCATGTGGCCCCGGTCAACGGTCAACATTTGACCGGTCAATGGTCAATACAGGCCGGGTCCAAACTGGGCCGGTTGGTGCCTAGATACAGGCTAGGCTTTGCCTACCATGTGGCATGCACTAGTGCAGCCACGTCGTCTTTCTAGGCCACTAATGGGCCGTGATCCACGGGCGCAGGTGAGGCGCGGTTCATGGTGAACCCGCCTACGTTGGTCCATAGACCGTAGAGCTGGTATATGATGGACTTGGTCCACTTACTCCTTCCTAGGGTTTGGTTCACGTGCACGACGTGGTCATGGTCGGAGCTACTCATCGGAGCTGCTCGGGACGTGGTCAGCATCGGTGAGGTCATGGTCGGCGAGGTCGTTGTCAGCGAGTTTGTGGTCAGTGAGGTCGTGGTCGGCGAGGTCATGGTCGGCGTGGTAAAAATCCCCTTCTCTTCCCCGACGTGCTCCCGCCGGTGGTGAGCTCGCTGGTGAGCCTCCGCGGCGGCACTAGCATCCGATTAGGGTAGGCAATAGCTTCCCCAAGCCTTGGCGAGTGCGATGGTGGGGTCGGGGCGATGGCTAGGGCTTCCTAGGGCTCTAGCCACGGTGATGGGGGCAAAGTAGAGGCGGCAGCGCTCCGACAAGGTGCGGTGCGGCAACGCAGGGTTCCAGTGGGCCTCTTCTTCGGCTAAGGTGAGCGCAGTGTGTCTCTTGACAAGGCGGAGCCAGTCGGGTGTCAATGTTGCCTTTACCGCAGCGTAGAAGACGCGGTGGTCTCACCATGGTTGTGCCCTCGGCCATAGTGAGAGTGTCCGTGCATGTGCACTCCTACTCTGATGTACAATGTCATGGTTGGGGTCCTCCTTTTGGCTGATGGCAGCGCGCAAGGTGCATCCTGGGTCTCGGTAGTTGTGGCCATGGCGGTGCACATTCCATTTGGCTAGGGAGGTGGTCTCTGCAAGATAGCTCACCGTAGGGTTCGTGGCGGTAGGATGGCGGTGCGGTGGCGAGGCGAGGCCATGATGAGGCGATGCAGTGCTGTGCTGAGCAGCTATGTCGCTGTAGCCGATTGGGGCGGTGCTCCTGGCTCCAGCGAGGTCCTCCCCGTAGCGGCTTCCTTCTCCTCCTTGCTTCTCCCTCCTCCCTCTCTCTCGGCTTGACACGGTGGGGTGCTGTGCCACCAGCAGCGGCGGTGAATGGCTGAGAGTTAGGGCTCACGGATGTTGGCTTTATAGTCGAGCTCCAAGGGCTCCAATGGCGGACGGCGATCGGGCGGTGGTGATACGTGCGGCACATCCGACGGCTTGCGTGCGGTAGCATAGGCGCGACGCAAGGGGGAACAAGCTCATGTGATTTGCGTGACCCTGCGCCCACGCCTGCCACGCTGGTCGGCCCCTGGTCGCGTGGTGGAGAATGCGTGGGCGAGGGGAAGAAGACGCTGCTGTGCTGACGAGTAGGGTCGGGTCATTAGGCGCTTGGCGCGATGTGGCTGCGTGCGGCGCGTGATGGCTGACGAGCGAACCCGGCTTGTCAGCGGCTACGCGCATGAAAGGGCAGGCGAGGCTCAGCTGGGCTAGCTGGGCCGGTCGAGGCATGCTAGGCTGAGCTGCTGCCTCCCTCTTTTCCTTCCTTTCTCTTTTATTTGTGGCCAATTTGGTTAGGGTTTGTCATAACTATTAAGTAAGTTAGTTAAACATCACATAAGGCAAGAGAATCCAAATCACAAGTGGGATTAAGGATGCATGCATGATTTATTTATTTAGGAGTTTAATTACACATGTGGCATAAAACCAAACTATGCTTATGATCTTAACCTAGTTGGGTCACATCCAATCCAAAACTAGGGTTGGGCTTCTACATGTGTCACTCAACATCACATAGGGCTAACACAAAAAAATTTGTAGTTGTGATTTTTGGTGTGTGGATTTTTGGGTTGTTACAGACCGGACGCAGGACCACCATCTGACCAGATGTAGGAAGATCACTGTTTCAGCGTCTGGTCACTCCTTTGTGCTTCTGTTCACCTCCTGTGAATTGACTGGACGCTGGAATCCAGAGTCTGGTGTAGCGTCCGGTCGCCCTTTTTCAGCAAATCTTCAAAGTTCCTTCGCGTTGCCTATTCCCAATCAGGTCCCAACTTCAATAAGACCCAAATAAACACCAATTGGGACTGATGTGAGTGACCTCTCTCAAACTCTCAAATTTTTTAAAATATTTTGCCTTAGGCTACAATTCTTTTTAAGAAAATAGGCAATAAAAGGGTAGTCGAAAGGAAACGACAAAACAACACATATGCATATGCATATGCAATGCAATACTTGAAAGTAATTCTAGTTGCTTGTCAAGTTTGATCCAAGGTTAAGCTTCTTCACATGCTTTTCGGCAGTTATCTTAACCATGTTAGACAAGCCCTAAATGCATTACCAAAAATTAAACTTGTTGTATTTTACAATGCAATGCAAGGGTGTTTACACCAAAATTTGGAGAGAAGAACGCAGGAACTCGAAGCTTCCAAAATTGTGTCGATCAAGGACTCGATTGCATGAAGATTGATATTAGCTAATTCAGAGGAAACCCTGGAATCGGCTCTCTTTGGATGACGTCAGCTAGTAATGGTAATGGACTATGGTTGGCGGTGGGAGATGCATATCGGACTCTACAAAAAGGGGAAAGATTAGGGTCCAAGTTATCTTAAGATTAGGAATGTTCTCTTTTATACCAAAACTATAATGAGTCATACTCGAATAGGATTCATGTTTAGGCTCTGGGTATAAATATTGGACCCCGACTATTGTAAAAAAACACAATCAATCAAATACAAGTTACTTACTTTTTTGGCTCCGACCACCCCTTAGGAGTAGGAGTAGAGTAGATCTCGGTGAGTTCTTCAGCGAGTAGGGCTGCATTGGTCCGGCTGACCTCCGACTTGTCTGTAAGTACCATCATGGCTTATACTTCTGTTCGTACGGCTGCATTGATCCGGTCGACCTCCACTGCGACACTGGTATAAGCTAGTTATCGACTCTTGTTTAGTTCAAGTACGACTGCATCGATCTGGTCGACCTCCACTGCTCAAACTAGATTAAGGTCAAGTTATCGGCTCTATCTAAGGGTGGCGTCCTTCGAATAGATTCATTAAGTTACCGATGTTGCTTATTGCTATCAATATTTGTTTAATTACAACAATATCACTTTGCCTGATTGGGATTGATCTAGATCGGCCTTATGTCCTGTTTGACCCATCGTTTATTAATCTAAATTGATCTAATCTATAGCTTAAATGATGAGTTATGTTTTATCGGCTGTTTTATGTCAATCTTGATCGTGCATAGTGTGCGGTTAAGGCATGTCTGGTCTCGAATAGATTTAGTGGCTAACGAAAACCGTTCTATGGCCCATTATCGCGGCCTGTGTGATTTTGCCTCACACCCCACTGTTAGCACCGTGGAGTGGGGATCGTTATTTGGTAGATCTGTTCTTGATAGGGCATGACCTTAACTGTGCGCTATGCCTGAATCGGCTGTTTTAGTCGATATCAAGTGTTTTCACGTATGCAGTTCACGCCACGAGATCATTGAAGTAAAGATATGTTGAAAGATGTGTTAGCCCCATGATCTTATTATTGTATTACGACCTACATGATTCTGCCTCATGCCCCACTGATATTAGTAATAAGTTAAGGTCATCGAGTTTATCGCTGTTTCTATGGCCTACATGATTCTACCTCATGCCCCACTAGTCATAACGATAGATGAGATCTAATATGTTTATTAGATTTATCTCTATTAAATGGTTAAATGATGATGAGTTGTTTCTTTTATATAAAAAGGGATTCGGTTACTTGCAATCATTGGCTTAGCATAAACTGATTATTGTTGACACCCTATTGCCATTGACCAGTATTTGTCTAAACAACGATATTCATTCTGAATGATAACTGATTTTTTTCTTCCATAATTCCATGAGCTTTAACTGGTTTATTCTTATGAGTATGTTGGAATCGGATATTTAGTTGATCTCCTTCCACATCGGTTCAGAGAGCCGCACATTCGGGACTGTCTGGCAACACCGGCATGTTCCGCCTTAAATTACTGAATAGCTTTCTCTCCTTGTCAATTGAAGGGTCAAATTGACTGGCACATCTCAGGAGGGGTGCGCAGGATCGATAATCCCTACGTTGAAGCTAGGTGGATCTCCAGCTCCATCGAGCGGACCCTTCCAGCTTGCTCATGTGCCCCGGCATGAGACAAATTTTCATGCCAACACACGTTCTAGAACGCCCGGTGGGACACCACAATCATCATGGTGATTCACAACAACAAAGACATCCTTATGGTACATTATGAAGACTTACTTGATGGAGATAAAGATGTCATCAGTAAAGCTATAGAAGAATTTCAGAGCAAGTGTGTGTTGTCCTACACCAAAACACGTGACAATACAATTGTTCAGAAATATCCACTACCAAGAGTTCTATTGCATGGGCAAACAGATGCAGATGGGACTGAAGACATGCATTTCTTCCTAGAAGCTATAAACAAATATGTTCATGATGCTATATCAAACCATAATGAAATTTTCTTGAACATATTCCATAACACCATGAAAGAGGTGTTTCATGGGTTTCCAGTTGATTAGGTTGGACCGACTTATTGCAACATTCCACATCCGTCAACTCAAGGGACTAATCAAGCCGGTATCAGTCATCAAGAAGCAGCACCAGCTGGTAATGATGATGTCTAGGTAGTTCAGAGTTTATCTGAGCAAGCTCAAGATACTACTACAAATCAGATATAGTATAATCCTGGGTCGTCAATGCACCATATGCAACGGCCGGCGGGGCAATGTCAGAACCAGATGATTAATTTTGGCACATTAGGCCAGATACTATCATCGGCTCAAAAAATAGCACCATCAATTCAAAGGATCCGTAGAGATATAGATACTCATGTCTACAATCAAAGACTTCAAGCAGCAAACCAGCAAAGAACCTAACCGATAGAGAATCCGCAGGGGTATCATTATGGCTCAGATTATAACACCCTTCACATGATTCTGAATCCAGGGTATCAAGGCAAACAAGATTTCAATCCATAGATGGGTCAACAAGTGTAGAGAAATCCAAGTTCACATGCTGATGAGTTGTTGCTAAAGGTGACCGAGATGATGAAGAATCAATTCGGTCTGAAGCCAAAAGGACTGACCTTCTCGTATAAACGCCCATATCCAGAATGGTATGACTTGGTCGCTCTTCCTACAAATTACAGGCTCCCAGAGTTTGCTAAGTTCACTAGCCAAGACAGCACAAGCACAATAGAGCATGGTAGTCGGTATCTTACATAGTTGGACGAAGCATCCGTTGAAGAGGCCCATCGAGTTCGTTTCTTCTCCTTGTCCCTATTAGGGCCAGCCTTCACTTGGTTTTCATCACTGCTAGTCAACTCCATTGCCAATTAGGCTGACCTAGAAAAGAAATTTCATACATATTTTTATACTGGTACTGGAGAAAAGAAGATTATCGATTTGACAACTATAAGATAGAAAACCAACAAATCGGGCACTAAGTTTGTTCAAAGGTTCTGAGAGACTAGGAATTTGTGCTTCTCATTAAATTTGGCTGATGATCAGCTAGCTGCTTTGGCTGTTCAAGGGATGTTGCCGACATGGAAAGAAAAGCTGCTGGGATAGGAATTTGACAACTTGGGTCAATTGGCTCAATGAGTGGCGGCGCTCTATAGCCAATTCCAGAGTATACGTAGAGATACCCGATTCTAGAAGAGTACCACAGTGGCCGAAGCTTATAATCCATATTCAGTCGATGACGGCTATGAATATGAAGAAGAAGAGGTTGCCACGGCTGAATGGAATTGGGGTAAAAAGACAGTAATGGTGCCAAATCCTTAGGGAAGAGGAGTCGAGGAGAGCTATGACTTCGATGTCACTAAGTCAGACAAGCTTTTCAATTTCTTGCTTAAAAGGGATAGATCAAGTTGCTCTATAATCATGTTATGTTGCCCCTTGATCAGTTAAAGAATAAGAAGTTCTGCAAGTTCTATAATGCTACTTCTCATTCCACTAATGAATGTAGAATTTTTCGGCAGCTTATACAGAGGGCCATTCAGCAAGGCTCAAATTTGATACACCTCAGAAGATGAAAGTTGATGATAATCCTTTCCCAGGATATCAAAACATGGTCGATGCTAGGCTGCTCAAAGGAAATACTAAGGTCCTGACATCAACCAAATCAAGAGAAGCTAGAATAGTCGATACTGAAATGCAAATATGAGCTGACGAATACAGAGAAATTAGAAGACCTCGCGATAAGCAAAAGAGCCAATATGAGCAAGGAGAAACATCAAAAGAAGGGGCGACAAAGCCACGGGTTACATCTTGAATTCTATTGAATAAATGGCAGTGGCAGAAGGAGAAGGATTATCAGCGTTGGTTGGAAGAGTAAGAATACCAGCGTCAACAGGAAAAAGAGAGGTATGAAAGAAAGCAAGCTAAATTACATTGGAATTGTCCTTTTTTCAGACATTGCTGGAACAAAGGTTTGAAGTTGCCTCCTAGGAATAACTGTCTAGAGTGTAGCAAATAGTATTGGGAGTTTAGGCAATCTCAAACCAGCCGCCGGTCTATTCATGCTCAAGATGTGTATCATCACAATAACACGGATCGGCGCTTAAAAAATAAAAGTGTTCATGATCAGTTTGGAAAGCGAGTTGTTGACCAAGACTGGGCTGATTATGAAGAAGATGGCAACGAGAGAGAATATGTTTGGCAGGAAGGTCAATGGTGTCCAGGAGGTTTGATAAGAAGCCAGAAGAGAAGGGTGCAACGCCTAAGGAATAGAGAGTTGGAACAGGCTTAGGCATCCGGTAAACCTCAAGTATGGCATGCTAAGCAAACAGCCGATAGAGGGCAACCATCGGCTAATATTCAAATGGCTTTTCTGTTGCCATCAGAGTTCAGAGCTCTAGCAGATCAAGAAGTTTACTTAGATTTTGATGAATCAGAGTATGAGGAGATAGTTGCCAAGTTGACAGTTATACAACAGGCTATATTTGATAAAACAGCCAAGCATCGGCACTTAAAGGCTTTATATGTAAAAGGTTTGGTTGATGGGAAGCCGATGAACAAGATGTTGGTAGACGAAGGTGCTTCTGTCAATCTCATGCCTTACACCACTTTTCGCAAACTTGGCAAGGGACCAGGAGATTTGGTTGAGACTAACATGATGCTTAAGGACTTTGGGGGTAATGCGTCTAAGACCCGGGGGGCAATGAATGTCGAACTAACAATCGAGAGTAAGACTCTGCTCACCACATTCTTCGTCATCGATGGAAAAGGGTCGTACAGTTTGCTCCTTGGTCATGATTGGATTCATGCAAACTGCTGTGTACCATCAACCATGCATCATTGTTTGATTCAATGGCATGGAGATGATGTCGAACTGGTTCACGCTAATGAGTCTATAAGTATCGCAATAGCCGATCTAGTCTTTTGGGAGCTAGCAGACTTCGAATGCTTTTCTAGCAAGTTATGGGAGGGAGGCTTCATTAAAATCAGCAATGAGAGCCAACAACTGATCCAAGCAATTGGCTCAGAGAGTTTGTTTTAGTGGATAGTCATAGCTTTGTGTTGGCCATTGGATTAAAGAAGAATAAGCATTGGTCCTGGAGATAGGCTTAGGCTGACGTATGTGAACGCTAAGTCAAATCATAAGTGAAATTCAGAGTTGATAAATTTATTAAAGGAAGTTTTCTTTTGCTTAATGAGATGCTTGGCCTGGACGGTCCGATCGTTTAACCTTTGGTCTAAAAAGTGCTGATGCAACCTATTAATAGCGGTCAATGAGAAATATTTGAAGGGACATTTTCCTAACATTTGATCAACACTTGATAGCCGATTCATTTAGTCATCGGCTCTAATAGCCGGTACCAGAGAGGTATCGCCTTTAGTTCAAAATAAACCCAAAGACATAAGGGCCGATACGATATGTATCGCCTATAGAGCAAAAGCAAAAACAAAGACAATCATGGCATAGACAAAGGCATTGCACTAAGACATAGTTATGGAAGAACATGAGCCTTTGTTCATCGATTTACCCTAAGTACAAACTAATCGAAGACCTTGTTCACTACATCCCGAGCAGATGTAATGTCCACAATGGCCTCCGCCGCAACGATGAATTCTTCCATCAGGTTCTCATGCTCCTCGGGGCCATCGCCCATCAGGAAACTAGTCTCCATGGCATGGAGCTCATACCTAGTCTAGGCTTGCATCGCAGTCAGCGTTACCGACGCGCCATGACAAACGTCGTGGAGGGCGATCTCCTGAACAAGGGCTAGAATGTCTTGGAGGCGAGCGTTGATGAGGGGACCCCAAGCATTAACAGCATCCGCGGCCACGTTCGCCACCAGTTGGAGGGACTCCAACTGCACTGTCAGGGCTGACTATCACAGAAAATAGAAGAACTATCAAGATAAAGACAGTGGAAATCAGAGTAGAAGCATTCATGGAACTCATCTTACCCACCACCACGGCGTCAGACTTGGCTAGCCGCGCTCGAACAGCACTGGCCTCCTCCTCGGCCGCATGAAGGGCAGCCTAAGAGACCCTAATAGGTACTCAACTATTTCAGTACTAGAGTTGGCCCGATCTTCACGACAGTAGGTCACGATCAAGATAACTTGCAACAAGGCAGTAGGAAATAAAAGGATAACTTGCTGAAGAACAGCGGAGTAACTAGCTTTATACCTAGCCAAGGTTGGATGCGACCAGGCGATGGGGAGAGAGGTACCAAAACCACGAAGACTTTGACTCAATCTCCGAACGATCGTAGAACCACAACCAGAGCTAATCCACACAAGGCGGGGCAGCCGTACTAGAACCCGCAAAGCATGAACTAGTGGATCCCAGAGGAATCTCTTCACAAGTCTAGGAAGAACAAGGAAGAACAAGGGTTGAGTAAACACTCGGTAGCTCAGCTACAATATCACTAGAATTATCAAATCATCCAAAGGTTCTTTTCTAGTAGCCTCGAGGTGATATTTATACTACGAGAAGTCTCTTAAGATAGATGTGAACTGAAGAAACCACATTGGGGAGGTGGAAGGTCAACTGGCTAGAGCTTTTATGAGGTGGTCTTTAGTTCTCGCGCATCTTCTAGGCTTCTATGCAGTCTTCATTATTTTGGTCATAACTCCTTCAATTTTGCACGGGATCCTTAGCTTCATGCAGACTGTTGAGCTTTGGAGCAGTCTTCACTAAAACTAGTTGGACGCCATGCTGGATTGACTCGAACGTAGCTCTTCTCTCTGATCCATCCTTGATGTATCCTTGTCTTCCTTCTCGGAGAACCTTGAGTAATAACAACATGCACGACTTAGGTAGCTCGAAATTACCATTAATGTTTAATTGAAATTCACAAACTAGCGTGTGCACCTCTTGCTGTATCTTTTGGGCGCGGCTACGAGTGATTGGTCTAGTAGGGATTTGGAGTGGTGTATCAGCCGGTGAGGTGGTCGGAGAGGTCACCGAGGTTGGTGAAGTGGTCGGAGAGGTCGCCGAGGTGGTCGGAGAGGTCGCCAAGGTGGTCGGAGAGATCACCGAGGTCCCCGCCGAGGTCCCCGACGCTAGCGTGGTCACATCATCCTCCCCCCCTTGAAAAAGAGTCGCCCTTGACTCTTCCAATCCAAAGAATGGAGATAGGTCGGCCACATTAAAACTGGTACTTACACCATAAGTATTAGGCAGATCAATTTCATAAGCATTGTCGTTGATCTTGCGTAGCACTTTGAATGGACCATCAGCTCGGGCGTGCAACTTGCTTTTGCGTTGTTCAGGAAATATGTCCTTGCGTAGATGCACCCAAACCAAGTCTCCTGGTTCAAACAACACCTTCCTTCGACCTTTATTGGCGTGCTTCTCATACATCCTTGTCATCTTTTCAATGTTTGTCCGAGCTCGATCATGAAGGTTCTTGACAAACTCGGCTCACTTGCTTGCATCAAAGTTTACATGTTCCTACATAGGTAAAGGCAAAAGATCTATGGGAGCAGTGGGTTTGAACCCATATACAATTTCAAATGGACAAATTTTAGTGGTCGAGTGTACTGCCCTATTGTATGCAAACTCGACATGTGGCAAACTTTCTTCCCAAAGTTTCAAGTTCTTCTTGAGGATAGCTCGCAGTAGCATTGATAGAGTACGGTTCACAACTTCAGTTTGTCCATCCGTTTGTGGATGACACATCGCAGAGAACAGCAACCGTGTTCCTGGTTTCCCCCACAAAGTTTTCCAAAAGTAACTCAAAAATTTGGTGTCACGATCAGAAACAATGGTTCATGGCACTCCATGTAGTCGTACAATTTCTTTGAAAAACAATTCAGCGATATGTGAAGCATCATCGCTCTTGTGGCATGGAATAAAATGTGCCATTTTGCTAAAACAATCAACCACAACAAAGATGGAATCCCTTCCCCGCTTGGTTCGAGGTAAACCAAGGACAAAATCCATGGAGATATCTTCCTAAGGCACACTAGGGATAGGTAGAGGAGTGTATAATCCATGAGGGTTCACACGAGACTTACCTTTGTGGCATGATTCACAGTGAAGGACATGTCTCTCCACATCTCTTGTCATCTTTGGCCAAAAGAAGTGGTTGGTAAGGACTTGTTCTGTCTTCTTGGCACCGAAATGGCCCATGAGTCTCCCTGCGTGGGCTTCCTGCACAAGTAAGATTCGAACAGAGCAATCTGGAATACAAAGTTTGTTAGCTTGAAACAAAAACCCAGTATGCACATGAAATTTTTTCCATCCTTTGCCATCTCGGCACTTGGAATATGGTTCAACAAAATATGAATCAATTGTATATAAATCTTTTATGCTTTCTAATCCAAGAATTTTAGCGTCAAGTTGGGTTAGCAAAGTGTGACGTCGAGACAAAGTATCTGCTACAACATTCTCTTTTCCTTTCTTGTACATGACAATATAGGGAAATGATTCAATAAATTCACACCATTTTGCATGCCTTCTATTCAGTTTTAGTTGTCCTTTAAGGTGTTTCAATGATTCATGATCTAAATGTATCACAAATTCTTTAGGAAAAAGGTAATGTTGCCAAATTTCCAAACTCCGAACAAGAGCATATAATTCTTTATCATAAACTGAATAATTTAGAGTTGGACCACTTAGCTTTTCACTGAAGTTTGCAATTGGCCTTCATCCTTGCATGAGCACACCTCCAATCCCAACTCCACTTGCATCACATTCTATTTCAAATGACTTACCAAAATCTGGGAGTGCAAGGACTGGGGCTATTGTTAACTTCATCTTCAATTCTTCAAATGCCTTCTGTTGTGCTTCTCCCCACTTGAAAAGCACTTCTTTCTTTGTTAGCTCATTGATTGGTGCAGCAATAGTGCTGAAATCCTTCATGAACCGCCGATAGAAACTAGCAAGTCCAAGGAAGCTTCTTACTTGGCTCACGTTCTGTGGAGGCGCCCAGTCCCGTACAACCTTGATCTTTTCTTCATCTACCTCCACTCCTTGTCCTGTAACAACAAATCTAAGAAAGACTACCTTGTTGGTGCAAAAGGTGCACTTTTCAAGGTTAGCATACAATTTCTGTTCACGTAGGATAGCAAGCACACATTGGATATGTTCAACATGTTCATCAAGAGACTTGCTGTAAATTAAGATGTCATCAAAGTAAACGACAACAAATTTGCCAATAAAAGCTCGAAGCACATGGTTCATCAATCTCATAAATGTACTTGGTGCATTGGTTAACCCGAAAGGCATTACCAACCATTCATACAACCCAAATTTTGTTTTAAAGGCTGTTTTCCATTCATCTCCTTCTCTCATGCGAATCTGGTGGTATCCACTTCTTAAATCAATTTTAGTGAATATGATAGCACCACTAAGTTCATCAAGCATATCATCTAACCGAGGGATTGGGTATCTATACCTTATGGTAATGTTATTTATTGCTCGGCAATCCACACACATCCGCCAAGACCCATCTTTCTTAGGCACTAAAAGGATAGGAACAACACAAGGTGACAGACTTTCTTGTACGTACCCTTTTCTCATCAATTCTTCCACTTGTCGTTGAATCTCCTTGGTTTCTTCCGGGTTGGTGCGGTAGGCAACACGGTTTGGGAGTGAAGCACCAGTCACAAGATCAATTTGATGTTCGATTCCTCTCTTAGGTGGTAGTCCTGGTGGCACTTCATCTGGAAACACATCTTCATATTCCTGTAACACATCAAAAACAACACTAGGCAAAGTAGAGGGTAAGTCATTAGTGACAAGAAAATTGTCCTTGTATAGGAGCACATAGAACACAGCATTGGGTTCACTCAATTCTTTTAAATCCCCCTTCCTAGCCATCATCACTAAACCCTCTTTTCCCTTTGGCTCGGTTCTTTGCAGCTGTGGAGTTTTATTTGGCTTTGGAAACACTCCTTCACTATGTTTGTGTGTCTCTCATAAGTGGTTCTCGCTCTCTCACTGTTTTCTTTTTAGATCATCTCTCACAATCTCCTCCGGTGACAAGGGAAGCAAAGTGATGCGCTCTCCTTTGTACATGAGAACAATTTTGTTAGCGCGACCGCAAATCTGAGCATCTCGGTCATACAACCAAGGTCTTCCTAACAGCAATTGGCATGCTTCCATTGGAACCACATCACACTCCACATGATCATTGTACCGCCCAATGGAGAAGGGAACGGTCACAATATTTGTTACACGCAGCGCACCACAATCATTTAACCATTGCATCTTGTATGGAGAAGGGTGGCGCCGCTGTTTCAGTCCCAATCTTTCAACTAATTCTCGACTTGCAATATTATTGCAGCTGTCATTGTCAACAATGATTTGACACAACTTGTCCTTGATCATGCCCTGGGTGTGAAAAAGATTGTGTCGCTGATTATTCTCTTCTTGGACAGCAGTAACACTAAGCACTCGGTGAGAAATGAAGCAATTGTTGTCTCCATCATCAGGTTGAATTTCATCACCTTTATCTTGCATAATTTCTTCATCATATATTGGAGCTTCTTCCTCAGGTTCGCTTTCAGATTCCCATTCACCTTGCTCATTTATAATCATGGTCCTTCGACTAGGACATTGAGCAGCAATATGTCCTCGACCTTGGCACTTGTGACAAATAATGCCTCGGGTATGGGAAGAAGCAGCAGCAGCTGATGCAACAGAAGGGGTTGCTGTGCTTACAGTAGGACGTCGTTGTTCTTGCTGAACTGCAGGTGAAGAAGTAGTAGAAACCGTGGTCTTTGCAGCACTAATGGATGGAGAAGGCCTAGTAGCAACTCCTTGTGATCTTCCCCCACCAACAGAGGTACCGGGCTACTGCCGACGCCATGGAGCTGAAATTGATTGGTTCCCATAAGACCTTCTTCGTCCCTCTTGCTGAATTTTCCTCTTGGTGCGCATAGATTGATCAACAAGGTCTTGCAAATTATGATATGGAAACATCTCAACAAAACCTAAAATTTCTTCATTGAGACCATTCAAAAATCTTGCCATTTTTGACTCCTCATCTTCTCTAATTCCATATCTCACCAAGAGTAACTCCATCTCCTTGAAGTAGTCATCAACAGATTTTGATCGTTGTCTCAATGTTTGTAACCTATTGCAGAGGTCACGCTGATAGCTTGATGGCACAAAGCGTCTTCTCATCACTCTCTTCATCTTAGCCCATGTGTTGATATGATCACATCCCAACACACGTTGGTTTTCTTGAACTTGGTTCCACCATGTGAGAGCGTAACCTGAAAACTCAATAGAAGCAAGGTTGACACGCCTCTGATCAGAAAGATTGTGCACTCTAAAAATCTGATCGCATTGCTCCTCCCATTCAAGATAAGCATCAGCATTTTCTTTCCTTGAAAATTTTGGAACCCTCAACTTTACACGAGCAATGCTATCCGGATCATCTCTATTGCGACGACCATGATGATTTTCCCCATCAGGACCAGCACCACGATGATGTTCATGTGGCTATCCAAAACGCCCATGGTGACCAAAAGGATTTTCATTATCATCAAATCCTACCTCATACTCATCATGAACCTCATCTTCATCTTCAAATCGTACATGACGTCCATGTGCACGACGGCCACCACACTGATTATCAAAACTAGCACGGCGACCACCACCATGTCCTCCATGGCCATTGCCGAAGCGATCAAATCCATGGCCAAAACTAGAATTCTCATCACCAGACTCCTCCAGGTGATTTTCTTCATGACGACGATGTGGTCCTCGGCCTCCCTCCGCGGGAAGACGAGCGTCAAGCATCCTCTCCATCGCCTCCACCAGCAAGTTTGCCATGTGGCGCACCTCAGCCCGTGTGATAGGGGGCTCCCCATCTCCATGGTTTCCACCATGAATACTCGAATTGGATCCTGCCATGTTAGACTAGTTGCATGAAAAAGTGGAATAGGTAAATTTGTGAAAATAGTCGATCTCACCTTTTACTTACCCAAGTTCTTTCCTAATCTCAAGGACCATTACAGTGCTGGTGTGGCAGCTTCAATGGAGGTGGTAGAGAGGTCGTAAGGATTACGAATCAAACATCCCGGTTCAAGTTTTTTGGTGGAGCTATAGGTGGCTATCAAGGAGGGCTACGGTACTGCCAACCGAGTGGTTTGATGTGCTCAAAGATACGACGTTGCTGCTAACAAGATCACCACCAACTCAAATATGTAATCTAAAATTTTTAGCAATACACCGCAACACAGATCCTTCAAATTCTTTTCACTTCTCTCTTTTTTTATCTATTTTTTATAACACTGACAGCGGTAACGAACGACACAACTCAATTTTTATATAAACGGTGGTGACTAGCAACTTGATGAACACAAAACACAACGTAATAGTACCACAAAATGGTTATAGGTATTTTTTTCTATATGGCTTTGGACTATAGGATATGATTAAACACAAATATATGAAGTAGATTAAACAAGGATAACAATGTGGATGATGGCAAGACCTACCATGTCAATCCGAAGCTCTAATACCAGATGATAGGTACTGAACTATTTCAGTACTGGAGTTGGCCTGATCTTCACGACAGTAGGTCATGATCAAGATAACTTGCAACAAGGCAGCGGGAAATAAAAGGATAACTTGCTGAAGAACAGCGGAGTAACTAGCTTTATACCTGGCCAAGGTTGGATGCGACTAGGCGACGGGGAGAGAGGTACCAAAACCACGAAGACTTTGACTCAATCTCCAAACGATCGCAGAACCACAACCAGAGCTAATCCACACAAGGCGGGGCAGCCGTACTGGAACCCGCAAAGCACGAACTAGTGGATCCCAGAGGAATCTCTTCACAAGTCTAGGAAGAACAAGGAAGAACAAGGGTTGAGTAAACACTCGGCAGCTCAGCTACAATATCACTGGAATTATCAAATCATCCAAAGGTTCTTTTCTAGTAGCCTCGAGGTGGTATTTATACTACGAGAAGTCTCTTAAGATAGATGTGAACTAAAGAAACCATGTTGGGGAGGTGGAAGGTCAACTAGCTAGAGCTTTTATGAGGTGGTCTTTAGTTCTCGCGCGTCTTCTAGGCTTCTGTGCAGTCTTCATTATTTTGGTCATAACTCCTTCAATTTTGCACGGGATCCTTAGCTTCATGTAGACTGTTGAGCTTTGGAGCAGTCTTCACTAAAACTGGTTGGACGCCACGCTGGATTGACTCAAACGTAGCTCTTCTCTCTGATCCATCCTTGATGTATCCTTGTCTTCCTTCTCAGAGAACCTTGAGTAATAACAACATGCATGACTTAGGTAGCTCGAAATTACCATCAATGTTTAATTGAAATTCACAAAGTAGCGCGTGCACCTCTTGCTGTATCTTTTGGGTGCGGCTATGAGTGATTGGTCTAGTAGGGACTTGGAGTGGTGTATCAGCCAGTGAGGTGGTCGTAGAGGTCACCGAGGTCGGTGAAGTGGTTGGAGAGATTGCCGAGGTGGTCGAAGAGGTTGCCGAGGTGGTCAAAGAGGTCACCGAGGTGGTCAGAGAGGTCGCTGAGGTGGTCGGAGAGATCACCGAGGTCCCTGCCGAGGTCCCCGACGCTGGCATGGTCACATCAGACCCCAAGGAGGATCTTGAGCTGGCCATTTTCCTAAGTCACGTCGACATAGCGGTTCTGAGCCGCCCTCCACTCTCGAAGAAAACGTCGGTGTCATCGCCGTTGTGGGTGTCAGAAGAATCCGACGATAAGGCCGGCATAGAAGATGCAGCGTTAGAGGGCTCATCGGCCCTAGAAAGAGGACGAAGACTATCATTCAAAACAAATCAATAGACAAATCAGAATAGTTCATTGTCACAAGTAGAAGATGTCGATCTCACCTCATGCGTCGGAGGCACTGGTTCATCGGCATATTCTCCTCTAGGACCTCCTCTGCCGCATGCTTGCAGCAGTTGTCCTCACCGGCCATGAAGTTGATCGGATCTACAAGAAGGGAGGAAGGCCGCTATAGAGTTCTATGAGGGTGGAGAAGTGCAAAGGAATAGGAGCAGTTGCGAGTGTAGATGTGTTCGAGGTCAGAGCCCTCGGCTGGTATTTGAAGCCATGGAGCAAAGAGGTAGACGCCTCAGGACATGTAAAAGGCAACCGCAATTAATAGAAGGCAAAGCGCCACTTCACTAATACCAAAGGGAATACAACGTGGGGCGACTAAAGATAGAAGATCAAGGGGCTCTCTTAATAAAGGTCATGTTTTCAGACTTAAATGGGATTAAGATTGGGAGTCTAGAATCGGCTATTTTGAAATCGGCTCTTTAGCTGAAACAAAGAAAAACACAATGAGACAATAGAAAGTATGGTTGTCATTGGTTCTACACAAGACATATGTTGATACACGAATTACAAGTCTAGAACATCCTGGATCGCTTTCAACACTTCTAGCCGAGTAGCATCAGCTTCTGTGATCTGTTATTTATCTTCTTTGGCTGATCCAGGAATGCTCTCGAGGCTACTTTGGATGGCTCTGCCTTCTTTAACTTTGGCTAGCAGTTCCTATTTCTTTTGTTGAATGGCATCAGGTATTTGAGCCAGGGTGGACTTATGACGATCAATGGTACCTTTCATGTTTCCTAGCTCCTTCTCAAGTTCTGCACGCCTGGCTTCCAGTTGAGACAATTCTGGGTTAATACTGAGGGAGGAGTTCTTCAAGTGATCAATCGACTATGACAGTTCTTTAGCCTCTTGCCTGTTAGAGTTCCCCTTGGCCAATAAAGTTTCACGATCAAACAGATTCCTCTGAGCCTATTTCACCTTCAGGACCTAATCTTCAAAGATAGAAAAAGGAGACAAGACTCTAGAGAGAGCTGGGGATGGATTACCCTTGATGGCCAAGAAGACTCTATGCATTGGATCAGTGTCTTGGACCAAATCGGCTATATTCTTCTCAAACATTGGCAGAACATCTCTTAGCTGATTTTTGGTCTCTTCTACCAAGGTTTCCTTAGAGGAAGTGGCTGACGAACTGATTTCATCTTCATCAAGATACTCCTCAAGATTGAAAGAGTAGCTTAGGGCTGGAAGATCGAATGCCTACATTTAAAGAGAATCTTGATTAAGAGGATTAGATTAGTTTATGAAAAAATGAACGGTGAGATGAACGCAATACCTTTTCCATGATAGCCTCTACCTGAGGAGAAGGGACAACTGATGATGCACCGGTGATGACTGGTTGAATCGGCTTTGGACTCTCAACATTAACATCTGCAAACATCAGGAAAGATTTTTAGCTCATGTTTTTGAAGAGAAAAATAAATTGAACATATAACTTCCTTACCATCAGTTGCACGCTGAGCTGGGGAATCAACAGTCTGAGTGTCGACAGCAATAGGATCACCTTTGACACCGACAAGATCATTAAGTGGACTGTTAGGCTCCTGCTCTTGCGTGGGTGTTTCCTCAGGAAGTATCTAGCATGGTAAGAAGCCAGGTGAAGGATGGGAACCGAGTAGATCAAAAAGTTGAAGAAAATGCTCTGACAAGCATCAAAGATAAAACTCACATTTTCTGCTGTTATGGAAGCATCGGTTATTTCAACCAAAATTGGCTCCATTTGAGGGTCAGTCGATGGGGGTTCAGTTGGTGCTGAGTCAAATGCCTGGGATAGCAGTCCCACACATAGAGCAGGTTGGGACGCAATGCTCAATAACTGTGAAGGAACGAGATTAGCAGTTGAACAACATTTTGAGAAGGAGATGAATTGCTTGCCTGAGCAGCTGATGGTCTCACTCTATGGAGTTTCTTCCCAGTTGTGGTCTTTTGGGTTGTCCCTTGAGCTGCCTTGCGCTTTAAAGATTGATATGTCACGATGGTGGAGGCAGCATGGGTTTTCATCAACTTCTTCAATGAAGGTGCGGCCGATCCCATTCTTGAAACTGGGCATGGTGGTTGATAATCTATAGGACGCCCCTTTCTATCCAAGCTTGGGAGATCAAATTCAGCATCCTAAAAAGGTTGGTTAGAGTAGTTGACAAGAGGACTCATCGAATAATTTTCTTCAAAAGAGATGGAAAGTTACCTCATTGTCAGAAGCGAATCCCCCATCAGAGCTATGCACAAAGGGTGAACTAACCCACATAAGAGATGGGAGTGCCATTCTTGCCACCTGGAGTCAAAAAGAGTGGAAGAGAAGCTGATCCTGATCCAGTCATGCAAGCAAAGGGAAGGAAAATCTGATCCCAATTGGAAGACTCTGGAAGCTTCCATTACCTCACTAATATCTTCTCTTGGCTTCAATATGTTTTTGAAGAACAATTGAGGGGGAAGTTGACCAAAACCAAACTGACGAGCTATGAGGGATGGGTGATAGAACTCATAAGTTGGAAGATTTCCTAGAAGAAAGGAGCCTATGGCCATTTTGCCATGACCATGGCAAAATTCAGCTGGAAGAACGTAGGGCTTGATGAAGGAATTAAAGATTGTAGCCGCTGTCTCGTCTGAACAGCCTAATTCAAATCGGAATTTGAATGGGAAAATCAACTTATCATTCTCATCCTCATTGTATGGTAGTCAAGTTAGGATGCCTGCATTGAACCCTCTATAAAACTTTTTAAAGAGATGGCCAATATCGATATCAATTGTTATGGCCGATGCAGCCTCCCCATAGCTCATGCACTGACAGGTTCTTCCTTCCTCGCCGCTATATTCCTCATCAAAGTT